>NW_026886954.1:0-83437 GCF_032173495.1 Musca vetustissima
CGAAAATATATATGGGAGCAATATCTAAATCTGAACTGATTTTTCAATTTTAATAAGGTTCGTCTGTCGGCAAAATAGGGCTGTTGCCAAATTTAATCCAATTCGGATTATAAATGCGAACTGTACTTTGTTTAAAATGTAACATGGACGGACCGACGGATAAATCGACTCAGATAGTAATTCTATGCATATTCTCTAAAGGTGTGCCATATGTCTATCTCTTTTCCTTTTGCCTATTACAAACATACACACAAATACATAATACCCTGTACCACAATGTGGCAAAGGGAGAGAATCCCAAAATATCAAACCATGGGGGATACCCCAAATATTGGGCCAATAGTGAAAATTGTTGGTATGTAGACCTTATATTTAAAATTCTAAATTACACCTTATTAGTTTAAAAAACGTGCCGCAAACATACGAAATACGGAATATTTAGGGGTACTGTTCTATGGAGCTACTCTAAAAAATTGGACCGACATAATCCATTATCAACTCAACATAGAATTTTCTTCAGATTAGGAAATTATATAATTTATAAGTTCTCAGGTAAATAATTCAAGGGGAGGTTATAAAAAATGTTTTGAATTAATTTGATCACCTAACTAACCAATCATATACTTAACCTACATGTACCATCGTTGACCATATCCAGAACTTCATGTTATTACTAAAAAATATCAGAATATGTAGGCCCCTGTTAAATATAACTTCCGAATCTGCGTGCACACAATAATGTAATTGGTATCAATATAAAAGTCAACCACTCTTCTTGGAAATGCTGTCAACTATTACAGCCGTTTTCCAGTTCCTATTCTCTTACAAACTCTTGAGGCTACACAAAATTATAATATGTATCCTCATAACATAGTTGTGTAGGTCATAATGAGATCTTAGAATATTTCTGATGGCGAATAAATTTAAATTTTGGAATCCAAATTTATTATTTCGAGTAGTTACAAGCCGAATGATAAACCTGCCATGAGATTACAAGTTATATAGTATCTAAATGCCATTAGTGGATTAGGATATGTTAGCAAAAAAATTCATAGAAAGTCAGTGTGAGTTTTTGTTTTTCATTGGCTTATTACAAAACATTAATGAGCTTATATCCTTAGTTGGAATTTGTTTATGTATATGCTTTGTTCTAAATTAAAAAAGTTGTTCTAAATGAAAACAAAAGTTGTTGTAGATATATACAAAGTTATAATAAATATTTTATGTAATAATGTAAAGCTTATATTTCAATTAGAACTATGACCAGTAAGGAAAGTAGTAAAGTCGGACGGGGCCGACTATATGATACCCTTCACCACTTTGGGTATATTCAACATATGAATCCTAACATACGTCGCATTTTTGACGGACCAGTAAAATGAAATTGGATCCATAAACATGTCATTCTGGAACCTATACTAAATTTTTCATTGGGTTAGATATAGAATTGCTTCTTACAATGGAACAAAATTATGTAAATCAAATTAAAACAAATATCAATCGGACACCCGTTGATTATTTGGATAAATATCTGATAAACAGAGGAGTTTGGTGCACCAATTAGTTAAAATCAGACGAAAATAGATATAAAAGTTATATCGAAATCTAAACCGATTTCATCGAAACTTAGCTTCAGTAGAATTTATATAACTTCAGTACGTTGTGCAAAATTTTGTGTAAATTTTCTGTAAAATCCGACCAAAATATATATGTAGATGCTATATCTAAATCTGAACCGATTTCAACGAGACTTGCTAGGGGTTAATTTATATTAACTACAGTTCATTGCACAACACATAATTCTAGACTTTATTCAGTACGCTATGCCAAATTTCGTGCAAATAGAAAGATATATGTGGACTCTGGTGCACCATTTACATTAAATCGGACGAAAATATATATAGGAGCTATGTCTAAACCTGGACCGACTTTAAGAAATCTTAAAACGCATCATTCTAGGCACAATTCATTACAATATGCCAAATTTCGTGCATATCGAAAATATATAAGGGAGCTATATCTACACCTAAACCGATTTTCACGAAACTAAGTACACATCATTCTAGACCTAATTCAGTACCCCATGCAAATTTTCGTGCAAATCGAAAGATATATAGGGACTTTGGTACACCATTTACCTTTAATCGGACGAAAATATATATGGGAGCTATATCCAAATTTGAACCGTTTTTCAGGTAACTTGACACACATCATTCTAGACCTAATTCATTACGCTGTGTCAAATTTCGTGAAAATCGAAAGATATATAGGGACTTTGGTACACCATTTACCCTTAATCGGACGAAAATATATATGGGAGCTATATCCAAACCTGTACCGATTTTCAGGAAACTTGACACACATCATTCTAGGCCTATTTCATTACGTTTTACCAAATTTCTTGCACATCGAAAGATATATAAGGACTTTAGTACATCATTTGCCTAAAATCGGACGAATATATATATGGGAGCTATATCTAAATCTGAACCGATTTTCGCGAAACTTGACACACATTATTCTAGACCAAATTCATTACACTGTACCAAATGTCGTGCAAATCTAAAGATAGTTAGGGACTTGGGTACACGATGTACCTTAAATCGGACGATAATATATATGGGAGCTATATTTAAATCTGAACCGATTTTTCCCAATTTAAATAGGGTTCGTCCTTGGGCCAAATAAGTGACCTATGCCAAATTTCATCCAATTCGGATCATAAATGCGACCTGTACATTGTTTACAATTTAACATGGACAGACGGACGGACATGCATAAATCGGCTTAGAAAGTGATTCTATGCATATTCTCAAAAGGAACCATGTGTCTATCTCGTTTCCTTTTGCCTGTTACAAACATATGCACAAAGTCATAATACCCTGTACCACGGAGTGGTGAAGGGTATAAAAAAATATTTAGTATTTTTGCAAGGATCCTAAACCGCTTGACAATATCGGAAAATAATTAAGATTTTCTAACAGTTAAGAACCATAAATATAAGTAATCCCTATTTTCAAAGTGTCATTTGTCGAAAGTATACTCATTTCAATATGTAACATATCAGTCTCCGAATACAGTCCCTACCTCAGCAACTCCCTCGCATAGGTTTAACCAGTAAGGAAAGTCGTAAAGTCGGACGGGGCCGACTATATTATACCCTTCACCACTTTGGTATATTCAACAGATGAATGCTAACAGACGTCGAATTTTTGAAGGGCCATTTACATGAAAATGGATACATCTAAACCGATTTCATCGAAACTTGTCACAAGTTAAGTTATACTAATTTCAGTTTGTTCATATCGGCCACATTTTGATGTCAAAACTTTCCACACGCTAGGTTATATTAACTTCAGTACGTAGTGCAAAATGTTGTGTAAATCGGCCTAACTTGGGTCTTTGGTGAACCATTTACTTAAAAACGGACGAAACTATAGAGTTATAACTAAATCTGGACCGATTCTTACAATACTTAGCACACGGTACGCTACACCAAATTCAGTACATTGTGCAAAATTTTGTAGCAAACGGCCTTACTTTGGGTCTTTGGTGCACCTTTTACATAAAATCTGACGAAACTAAAAGGAGCTATATCTAAATCTAAACCGATTTCAACTAAACTTGCCACACGTTATGTTACAGTAACTTCAGTATGTAATGCAAAATTAAGTGCCGATTGGACCCACCTTATTGAAGCATTTTTATCCAATTTCTAGGTTATACTAACATAAGTACGTTGTGCAAAATTTGTGTCAATTTTGTGTAAAATCGGACGAAAATGTATATGTAGAAGCTATATCAAAATCTGAACAGATTTCAATGAGACTTGCCAGAGACTAACTTATATTAACTACAGTTCATTCTACAAAAAATGTGCGGCAATCGGACAAACGTTGGGTCTTTAGTGCACAATTTACATAAATGAAACTTAACACATATCATTCTATCGCAAATCGAAAAATATATATTGACTTCGGTGCACCATTTACCTAAAATATGAATCGATTTTCACGAAACTTAACACACATCATTCTAGACTTAATTCAGTATATATGAGAGCTGTAACTAAGTCTGGACATGCATAAATCGACTTAAAAAGTGATTCTATGCATATTCTCAAAAGGAACCATATGTCTATCTCGTTTCCTTTTGCCTGTTACAAACATATGCACAAAGACATAATACCCTGTACCACAGTTTGGTGAAGGGTACAAAAAGGACATTTATTACAATCTAAGGTATCAGAACTTGACCCATAGTAATATACTTACCAAAAATAGATCGACGGCGAAAAGGGCCCTATAACTTTGAATAATTATAAATATAAGCCCATGTGCTGCATTTCGAGTTTGCTCGAATATCATTTTCCCACATTGTGCTCCATTCCGAATACCAAAAAAAAATATTGGGAATACCGTCACATTTCAGGATGTCGTCAATGAGGATGTAGTGGGTTTTGGATGATGAGGTAGAAAAATGCCCGTGGATGCTGTACTGGCTGTCATTTGATCGGGGAATGTAGATAACAGATTGTTGCCAAAGGTGTTGTTATCCATATCCAATATATTGACTCCACCTCCGCCGCCGTAATAATGGCCAGGTTTTTTTGAGCTCGATATGGCAGACATTAGTTAAATAAAAAAAATTAATTTGTTAAAAGCAATACATTCCAACATTCCTACAATACACCCCAAGAGCTGCCTCATCTGCTTGCGCAGGTACCCATGCTTCTGATCCATATAATAGCACGGGTAGTATCAGCGTCTTGTAAAGTGTGAGTTTGGCCTGGCGGGAGGTGGCCTTGCTTTTGAGTTGTTTGCTCAGACCGTAGTAGCATCGGATGGCCATCACAATCCTTCTCCGAATTTCAAAACTGATGTCATTCGTTTTATTTATGGCGGTACCAAGTTATATAAAGTCTTTAACTTCCTCGAAGTTCTCAAGCTCCACAGCTGGTCCGAGTCTACTGGACGTCTTGCACCATCAGCTTGGTCTTCTCGCCGTTTACTGCCAGACCCACTTTGGCAGACTCCTTTACAATTTGTTCAAAGGTGGCTGTTACTGCTCGCAATGTTCGACCCATTATATCGATATCATCGGCGTAGCCGAGTAACATGTGTTGTTTGGTGTACAGAGTGTCATTTCTGTTCACCGTTGCGTCTCGTGTGACCTTTTCCAGTAGGATGTTAAAAAGATCACACGACAAACTGTCACCTTGTCTGAATCCTCGTTCGGTATTGAAGGGCTTCGATAGGTCCTTTCCTACTTTAACTGCTGATCTTGTGCCACTTAAAGTTATCCTGCATAGCCGTATTAATTTTGCAGGAATGCCGAACGTAGACATGGCTTTAAACACCTCTGAACGGATAGGGCTATCGAATGCGCCTTTATAGTCGACATGTAGGTGGTATGTGTCGATGTGTTTTTCGTGGGTCTTTTCCAGGATTTGGCGTAGAGTGAAAATCTGGTCAATAGTGGATTTGCCAGGTCTGAAGCCGCATTGGTATGGTCCAATGATGTCATTAACCATTGGCTTCAATCGTTCACACAGCACACTGGATAGCACTTTATATGCGATGGGAAGGAGACTTATTCCTCTATAGTTGGCACATATCGTCTTGTCACATTTTTTGTGCACGGGACACAGGATGCTGAGGTTCCAATCATTGGGCATGCATTCTTCTAGCCAAATTGTGCTAATCAGCTGGTGCATGCTCCAGACCAGCATCTGGCCACCAGTCTTGAATAATTCGGCTGGTAACCCATCTGCTCCTGCTGCTTTATTGTTCTTGAGCCGATTAATTGCTTTTATGACCTTATCTTGGCTAGGTGGTATACACTCTATGCCATCATCTCTTATTGGTTCTGGGGTATCTTCTTCATCTCCACTATTTGATACTAGCAGCTTTTCGAAATGCTCCTTCCAGATCCTCAACATCTCCCAATAATTCTCCATCACGTTACGTGTTGCTACTGTCTGCAGGGTTGCCACTCCTGCTCGTACCATGGGTTTCTTGGTGGTGGTTTTTGGTACCCAATTGTTCTTCTTGCTGCAGTTTGTAGAGAGTGGGCAATTCTTTGCCATTGTGCTTCTATACTATTATCGGGACAAGAAGTGCTTTCTGTCGCGCTTTCCTGCCGCGAAGTCAATCAACCTCATGCCGTTGTCGGATGTTTCGTCATGAAGGCTGAATTTTCCGACGGTGGGATAAAAGGTATTTTCTCGTCCGATTTTTGCATTAAAATTTAATGTCATGGCCAGGGCAATGGTCATATGCTGTTTCTAGGCGCTCGTAAAATATGTCCTTGGTCTGTTCATCTTTATCTTCGGTCGGAGCATGGGCGCAAATTAGACTGATGTAAAAGAACTTCGCTTTTATTCGGATTATAGCAATTCGCTCATCTACTGGAGTGAATCTGGAGACAAGGTCTTTTATTCTCCTGTTAACCATAAATCCGCAGCCAAATTCATGTCTCGTTTCATGGCAGCTATAATACAGGGTGATTTACTTACGCCAGTCCCTTTCCATCGCATTTCCTGTAAGGCAATAATATCGGCTTTGTACTTCTTGAGTACATCCGCCAAAGCGAAAACTGCACCCGATCTGTAAACATGCGCACATTCCTAGTGCGGATTCGCAGATCGTGGTCCTTTATACGTTACTTTTAACTCTTATGCTAAAATTGCTTTTGTTTAACAATAATTATTGAATATATTGAATTTATATAAATGCTGGCTATTTTATTTAATTTATTTAAATTAGGATGATCATGTTCACTCATGTATTAATTAATTAACACGCACTTGTGCAATTTTTATAATGAAAAAAAAATAACAAGTGGATACTTTTGATTGTAATTCACTATATCTAGTTTTAATTTATAGTTCATACTTATTTAAAATGTAATTAGTATTTTAAATAAGTATGAATTATATATTTTTGTTTAAAATTGTTTATGTTTTTATATAGTTTAGTTCAATTATAGTTATTGATTTATTTAAAATATTTTTATTTCGTGTAAAAATATCGAATTGGGATTTTTAATTAATTTGAAAAATTGATACATTGATTTGTTGTGAATATTAATTCTAAATAATTGCAATTATAAGTTTGGACGATTTATTTATCCAATATTTATTAAACAAAATTGTTTCAGGTTGTTTCAAAATTTATTAAGAGCAATGTTCCCATAGAATATTTATATGGAAAATGAGTTATTTTCAAATTTATAGATTTGTGGTAACAGGTAAAAATTGTGAATATTTAAATTGCCTTCCAGTTGAAAATATACAATTTTTGTAGCAAATGTAGTATTAGTACGCAAAGTTCACTTTCAAAAGAAAACAACAATATTTGTCTGTTCCCATACTAAATGATTATATTCCTTTGAAAATGGCCTATATGTTTCGTTTCCCCAGTCTTGAATTATTCGTACACTATTGCTGTAATTTTGATGTAACGCCTGTTTTTATTGCGTCGAACCCAACCATATATTGGAGAATTTCGCCGATCATACTATAAATCCTTATAACGAAAAATAAAAAGTTGGGCAGAACCGACTGTATGATACCATTCACCACTTTGTGTACCATAATGTTTACAATATCCTGTAGATAGAAGAGACATAGCATCTTCGGAAGACCATTGAAATGGAATCAGACGAAAAAAACTGTAATCTATATAGGTAATTGAACAATTAAAAAACCATACACATACCATTCTGAAATGTATGAAAAAGATTTGGATTTTTTGTATGTAATCCAGCAAAATAATGTATGGGAGCTATATGTAAATCTGTACTGATTTCAACAAAACTTCACAGATGTCAAACGGAACTCAGTACTAGCGGCTAAACGAATTGAGTTAGATCGCCAAAATTTTGCATAGAGTAGTCTTTTGTCTGCAGGCAGTTCATGGTCAATGACGGGCTATATCGGTCCACGTTTTGGTATACTTCCCATATAAGGTTTATCAAGAGAATGAGGTAAACAATTTAATCTGTAACAGCAGATGACCCTGAAGTGTACAGACGTAAAAATGGTGCAAATGCTAACACCACGACTGCAATGAAAAATTAGCGGCATCATTACATTATTTCTCAGCGAATGTTGAATGGGTAGTTTTCTAAAATCGCAAAACCCCAAAACGTGGACCGATATTGGTAACGCTTTGTAGAGTGGTTCACGTGTCAAAAACCCTCAATACCGCAATTAAAAGATCAAAGTCTTATGAGCCTATATTAAAAGTGGGACAAAGAGTGATTACCTCCGGTAGGAATATTTGAAAATTGTGTCAAAATACAATTGTATGGACTATTTGGAACGAAAATCAGAAGATTTCATTATATAGGGGCTATGGCCAAATGTGGACCGATGGAATCCATTATAGATTTTGACCTGGGCATGTCCGATCAGATAGACTTATGCGAAGTTTTGTTGAAATCGGATCAGATTTAGATATGTTCCACCGAAGAGCCTTTATTAGAAGTGTATTAAAGTTCATTTCGGATGTATAAATGAACAATTACGGATGTATAAATCAGTTTAGATTTAGATATATCTCCCATATATTTATACCCTTCACCACACTGTGGTACAGGGTATTATGTCTTTGTGCATATGTTTGTAACAGACAAAAGGAAACGAGATAGCCACATGGTTCCTTTTGAGAATATGCATAGAATCACTTTCTGAGTCGATTTACGCAGGCCCGTCTGTCCGTCCGTCCGTCCATGTATTTTTGCGAACAAAGTGCAGGTCGCATTTATGATCCAATTTGAATAAAATTTGACGTGGGTCACTTATTTGACCCAAGGACGAACCCTATTGGAAAAAATCGGTTCATATTTAAATATAGCTCCCATATATATTTTCGTCCGATTTAAGGTAAATGGTGCACCAAAGTCCCCATATATCTTTCGATTTGCACGAAATTTGGCACAGCGTAATGACTGAGGTCTAGAATGATGTGTGTTAAGTTTCCTGAAAATCGGTTCAGATTTAGATATAGCTCCCATATATATTTTCGTCCGATTTAATGTAAATGGTGCACCAAAGTCCCTATATATCATTCGACTTCCACGAAATGTGGCACAGTGTAATGAAGTAGGAATAGAATGTGTTAAGTTTCCTGAAAATCGGTTCAGATTTAGATATAGCTCCCATATATATTTTTGTCCTATTAAATGTAAGTGGTGCACCAAAGTCCCTATATATCTATCGATTTGCACACAGCGTAATGAATTAGGTCTAGGATGATGCGTGTTAAGTTTCCTGAAAATCGGTTTAGATTTAGATATAGCTCTAATTATATTTTCGATCGATTTAATGTAAATGGTGCACCATAGGTCCTTAATATCTTTCGATTTGTACAAAATTTGGCACAGCGTCGTGAATTAGATCTAGAATGATGTGTGTTAATTTTCCTGAAAATCAGTTCAGATTTAGATATAGCTCCCATACATATTTTCGTCCGATTTAATGTAAATGGGGCACCGAGGAGCCTACGTCTGTTTCGTATACATGAGAAAAAATTATGAACGGCACTATGTGCGGCAGTATACAAAATGATATTCGCCACTGTTGATGTTTTATCCACAGGTTATTGGATATAATAGCATATCTTTTATTGTCGACCCCGTCGACTTTTGAACTTTCTTACTTGTTTCTGTATTAAATTTTAAGCACTCTGGTTTATATTGAGTAGGAAATTGTCCTTCCAGAAGTAATAGATATTGGCGAATGTTTATGTATAGGCCTCAAATAATAGTGCTTTCTCGATTATTTAGAATTCAAGACACGTTTTCCCTCTTTCAAAATGATTAAGGGCTTTGAAATTTTAGAATAAATAAAAATTAAAATTTGCTGAAATTTAGTATTGGTGGTGCATTACTGGTTAAATATCAGTAGAAAAAATTGTTGGTTTAGCCCCATTTCCCAAAATCATTGCTCTAGTGTTGTTCAATGTAGGGGTGGAAACTGCTTTTTTTAAATAGTTGTCAGTATATCTATGATGGTATATTTATTGTTATTGTTTAATAAATATTTATTTGTTAAATCATATTATAATTTTTGACATTAAAATGTACACATGTATACAAATGATCAATAAATCTCTATACAGTTCGAGTGGATTGTCTAGTCAAGATTTACAATAATTATCTTCGTTATTGCTTACAAAACAAAATTGTTTTGCCGCTATTTTCGCTATTGTTATAAACCTATTCAAAACTAATTTCAATGACTCTAACATTTCATGGTCAAGTGATTCGATTGT
Source organism: Musca vetustissima (assembly GCF_032173495.1). Taxonomy (NCBI): domain Eukaryota; kingdom Metazoa; phylum Arthropoda; class Insecta; order Diptera; family Muscidae; genus Musca; species Musca vetustissima. The sequence continues at coordinate 10,281 of NW_026886954.1, forward strand.
TCTAATATTCATCATTGGCAATAACAGTCAAACAAAAGCGAAACTCACGTGTAAATCAAGATGCAGAATATTGAACGTGTTTTTTTTTTATTTCTATGGAGTTCAATGAACTGTCGATGACTGGTAACGTTATGATTCATATTATATTCTAATACAAAAAGTACAACGTCATTCAACAACAACAACAACACATAAGGTAATCACCAATGAACGCAGCATAGGTGTGCCTTTGTGTGTGTGTGAACAGTAAATATGTGTTTGATAAAACAGAAACGAATCTATAAAAGACAATCCATTGGCTAAGCCTCTTTACCACCAATATTACATTTTCCAAAAGCCATTAACCATTACATTCGATTATTTAACATATTTTGGCATATAGCTGATATGGTGTGATATCAGATATCATATGTGCTAATTACGTGACCGGCACTGTACATGTAAATGTAAGGGTCGTGATTTGTTTGAAAATGCTGGGAGAGATGAATCGCTTTTGATGTAAAGGTCGAAACGAACATTAGGAGTTCGGTGCACCCTTTACCTTAACACGGACGAAAATATATATGTTGGACCATATCTGACTTAACGGTCAATAACCGGGTACATTTGTACCTTTTTTTGAATAAAAAGTGCTGTAAAATTTTTAATAATGGAGATATTTGGATCCAATTTTGAGGAATTATTCTTGAGGTATTTTCACACATAATCTAAGAAAGAAATTATTAATATTTTCCATATATATAATTTTTACAATTTTTTAAAGTTATTACCTACGTAGATCAATAACCGTGGTACATTTGTACCCATCCAAAGATAGCTCTGTAACTCCTTAAAAAATTGGAACAAAAACAATGATTATTGTCCGCAATTATCCAATTACACTGTGCTACAAAATAACAAAAATTTTTTTCAGGGATTCTAATGTACCAATTCTGTTTAGTTGGAGTCCCTGGATCACAAAAATACCTTTGGTTTTTCTGGGTCACTTCGAAAATTAATTTTATAACGGTAAATATAGAGAAAAACGTGGTTTCATGGATTTTCCATTTGAAACTTGAATAACTTATTTACTTTATAACGGATTTATATTATTCTTTTTTTCTTTCAAAGAGTACAATTTTTCCTTTCAAACAAGATATGTATTTGGTAAATCGGTTGAGGATTGGCTTAGTTACAGCGGTTGAAATGTGAAAAAATACGCTTAAAATGACAAAATTTATTTTTCTTCGGACTGTACGATGAAATTGTTATATCAAGCCATATAAGTTTTATTATATTACGGGGAAGAAAATTAAATTAGCTTTCGAAAATGATAAAAATCAAAAAAAATTGGTTAAAAAATGGATGATTTATACACATGTTTGTACTGACTCTATGCATATCCTCTAAAGGAAATATGCATAGAGAAAGAGAATAATATAAATCCGTTATAAAGTAAATAAGTTATTCAAGTTTCAAATGGAAAATCCATGAAACCACGTTTTTCTCTATATTTAAAGTTATAAAATTAATTTTCGAAGTGACCGAGAAAAACCAAAGGTATTTTTGTGATCCAGGGACTCCAACTAAACAGAATTGGTACATTAGAATCCCTGAAAAATTTTCGTGTCGCACAGTGTTATTATTCATATTGGGCCTGAAACTTTCTAACTATCCTAAATTGGCGTAAATATATAAACTGTCATTAAATAACGTGTCAATGTATTAAATAGTGTTAAAAATGCGCCAATCACAACGTCTAAACTCATAAAATGTGAATAATTGACAATAATAATTGTTTTAGTCCCTGTATACCAAAGGAAAAACAGGGTAGTTTCTGACTTCCACGAGTCGCCCTGATGGTCCCATGTTGTCTAGGGTCACAAAAATTTGCAAAGGAGTTTAGGAACACCTAAATAAGATCCAATAAAAAAATAACTAAAAAAGCTTAACCCATTCGAAAGCTATAACGAATTTACTATTATTGTTTTAGATAGTTTATCATTTAGGTATGGATTTAAATATATATTATTTCAATGTATATATAATTTTGAGTTCCTACATCTAGACCAGATCCGCATAGACTAATTTTAAACAAAAAACCTCACGATAGTCCAATTTTTGAATGAGTTACAGAGCTAAAAATGTACCACGGTTATTGATCTACGTATACTTTTTTGGTTATTGACCGTAGGGTTAACACGCTTCATTCTAAACTCAATTCAGTACGCTATGCCAAAATTTGTGGAAATCGAAAGTTATATAGGGTTTTAGTTGCAACATTAACATTAAATTGGACGAAAATATATGTGTGAACTATATCAAAATCTGAACCGATTTTCAGGTTCATCACCATTCATCACTCTCGACTTAATTTAGTACGCCATGCCAAATTTCGTGAAAATCGAAAGATATATAGGAGCTTTGGTACACCATTTACATTAAATCGGAAGAAAATAAATATGGGAGCTATAGCTATATCTGAATAGATTGTCACGAAACTTAGCACACATCATTCTGGACCTAATTCAGTACCCCATGACAAATTTCGTGCAAATCGAAAGATAAATTTACATAAAATCGGACGAAAATATATATGGGAGTTATATCTAATTTTTAACCGATTTTCACGAAACATAGCACACATCATTCTGGACCTAATTCAGTACCCTGTGCCAAATTTCGTGCTAATCTAAAGATATATAAGGACTTTGGTGCCTATATCGGACGAAAATATATATGGGAGCTATATCTAAATCTGAACCGATTTCCACCAATTTCAATAAAGTTCGTCCTTGGAGCAAATTTCATCCAAATCGGATCATAAGTGCGACCTGTAATCTGTTTACAATTTAAAATCTACAGACGGACGGACATGCATAAATTGACTCAGAAAGTGATTCTATGCATATTCTCAAAAGGAACAATGTGTCTATATCGTTTTCTTTTGCCTGTTACAAACAAAGACATAATAATCTATACCACAGTGTGGTGAAGCGTATAAAAATTGTGGATGCGTCTTTTTGTACACCTGTTTCTATATGAAGGAAACGATTTGTTATCAGAAACTCTGAAATAGAAACTTAGTACACATCGCATTTATAATCCGAATTGGATGAAATTTGATACAGCTCTCTTTTTTTGCCCAAGGACGAACGCTATTGAAATTTGTGAAAATCAGATGAGATTCAGATATAGATCCTAAAACAGCATACCTAATACAGTGTAGAATGGTATTTATTTAAATTTTCAGTAGTGTTGGCGGTTTATTTGGGATACCATTTGTATTTTGTTTTTGCAAAATAGTCAGGCTGAATCCCAGTTTGTTGTTTTTATAAAAAACAACTATTTATTAGTGGGGAATGTATGGCATTGTTGAGAATGAGAACATTAAATTGGAAAAAATCGGTTCAGAGATATATGAAAGAGATAAAGAGCTATATGAAATTATGTATTGGCTAATATAGACCCCAAAATATTAACCGATTAGTGACAAAAACAATAGGGGTATTATATAGTTATATGCAAAAATCTTGAATATCAAACCATTCTATTTCTATTTAAAGTAAATGGTGCAGTAGAGACCCAATGTTTGGCCGATTGGCACGAAACTTTGCACAACTTACTGATGTAAGTATAGCCAAGCGTGCGTCAAATTTTAACATGGGTTCAGATTTAGGTAGAGCTCCCATATTTATTTTCATACGATTTCAAGGAAATGGTTTTCTAAAGACCAAAATAGGTCTATTGGCACAAACTTTTGCAAAGCATAACGTCAGTCAAATATTGAAATCGGTTCAAATTTAGCTATTGCTCCCAAACATATAGTTAGCCAATTGTTGCCGATCGGCACAAAAAAATGTAAAATGTACTGAAATAAAAATAAACTAATATCTGGCAAATTTTATTGAAATCGGCTCGGATTTAAATATAGCTCCCATTCGACTTTAGAACTTTTCTTACTGTTGTTTCTAAATATTTAAATGCAGTCAAACACGTGTGTAAATGTTTAAAAAGTGTTTGGCAGCGCCAAACTTATTAAGTTTCATATAAAAAATATGTAATGCTCTCAAATATACTTGAAATAGTAAATATATATGGGAAATTACAAAATTCTTTTAAAATTCCATTAAAGAAATTTTGAAAATTTTTTTTTGCGAGCACATTCATGATTTTTGGTACATAGGTTAAGAAAAATATGCTGATTCGAAATCTGTTCGCGTTCACTAATTCGAATGCTGCGCAGAAAAGTTATAGCGATTTTAAATCTTGTATTTCAAATATAAATTAAATGAATTCCTATTTGTTGTAATTCGCGAATTTCTTCACAAATGGATAACACCATTTGTTTTCTTTGCATACTTGTCAAATCACATTGAAATACGGTATAATGGTCGCGAAAAACAAATAGCAGCATGAAGATATCGGAAAATAAAATAAATTATTTTTTGAATTAAAATAAAAAGGTTTTTTCAATTTTCGATTTTTTTAGTATGGTTAAGAGGATACGGTTCTTCCTTAATCTTCTGAAATATACCACGCTTTCTTCTGCAAATTCTTTTAGATGATTGTTAAATATCGTTAGATTATATTGTTAAGAGTTTTGCCTTTAAAAACGACCAAATATATTGCAGTTACAGTGTATGAAAATGACCAACATTAAAAAGGATGCAATTCGCGTATTCGTTGAAATCAGTGGATGCGCATGCGTTTTTCGGATAAAGCGAATCAATCTCTTCCAATAATTATGAATTTTTCGAGGTTTCGTTTAGCGGCCGAAGAGTGCCGCTCGATGCACTTTACTATGCAAAAGCCCTAAAAATGGCTAAAAATCACGCAACGTGCATACGATTTTTATGCGCATCCCATTTCAGTAATCTCCTATGAAAATACATAAAAGGACACCTTTTTTAAAAGGATCGGTTAAGAACCGCGGATGTGCCTCCACAATCGATTTTGGATAAAATACGCATATAATTCGCGTATCGATATATTTTTGACCTATTTTCACACAGATTCGTGAATATGATAACACAAGAATGAATGTATGTGAAACCAATTCGAAGAAAAACGCGATTATATACGCGAATTTGTCAAAATAGGTTTTTGCAGTTTTTCCCACATTCATGGTACCTATATCCGCCGTTTTATTGGGCGGAATTGAACATGGATGGGCTCATTAGATCAGGCACGTAAAAAAACTAAAATCACGCGGGGTTCCACAGAATTTGAATGGACTTTCTTAATTTTAGACTCAAAAAATATGTTTTTTATAAAAATTTACGCACCAAATTTTCGACTTTGGAACCCAATTGCAAAGAAGCTACGGTGAGCACATTCATGAGATATACACTAAACGAAGCAAAATCATGAGTTCTACAATCCTATAATCAGTTTAGTCCATTATCTGGATGCGCATCCTAATTATAAGAAAAATTCAAAAAACACCGAAAATCCGGCTTCAAAATGTCAGCATCCAGTTTGGGTGGATGCAGTGATTATATCGAAAAATTCTACATTAGAACCATATTGTCCATGGGATATTCTGCAACTTAGTCACTGATCACATGTGCGTGCGTTGTGTAGTTTATCCACAAATCAGGAAGGAACACAAAAAAACTCGTTAGCTTCAACATATTTTCACCCATTTTTTTACATTACCACCATCACAGCTTCCGACCAACTTATTATTTATTACCAATATTTTAAGATTTTGACAAAAACATTTTATTTTATAGAAATGAATTTATATTATATGCAATATGTTTATATTTCGCGAGTTATAACCTTGCAAACCTCAGCTTCAAGGAATTTAAAAGATTTTTGTAATTTCCCATATAAATAACAGCTTTGAAATTAAAGTACTCATTTCTCTATACATGAAGCCATGTTCATAAATGAAAATGGCCTTCAATGTTATTCGACAACAAATCCCTAAGGCATTTGAGTTGAAGTATTTACGTTTGCTATTATGATATTAATAAATTTTAAATTATTTCAGGCTCAATGGAAAGTATTATATGTACATATGGTCACATATCAGCAAACTGTCTTAAGATCAATGAACTTCAATACATCGCATCGATGAATCGATTATACAACTAAATCAATTGACCATGAAATATTATATTTATTGCTAACAAACTGAAATACAAAAAATAAATCATACATTGACTGAATTTGACTGATCCGAAATTTAATTTACGCATATCAAAATTTATTTATCCGGGCGACATGAGCTATTCATAGATTTGCAATTTTTTCTTAAAAAATTAAAGCCGGGAAGGGACTCCGAATATTAGGACACCGTTATATGGAATAACCTCCATACAAAATATCTAAAATTAATAGGGGCTCCTAGGAGAACAATTATGTTATAATAGGACTTTAAACATACAGAAAAATACGTGAGAAAAATATGAATGAAATTTTTTAAATATCTAATAGTGGGGCTACCGTTATATGGGGCTATAATAAAACGGACATCAATATTGATAGTTTTTGGTAGAGAGATGAGAATATAAAATACCAAATTACAACCAATTTGGTTAAAAAAAATTCCCAAAATTCTCAAAATACCTATTTGGGCCAATATGATTAATTTTTAGTGCGGAGATGTGGTGGCAACGCTATGAGAACCCAAAATACCAAATTACAGCCAATATGATTGAAAAAGTACCATATTATGCGGGCTACCTTTAAACGTGGTTCAATATTAATAATTACAGTCAATTTGGTTGGAAAACGTATTCGAAATCCCCAAAATACCGAATTTCGGGTGTAGCGTTATATGGAGGCTACCCTGAAGCTAGGGTATATATTTATGATTTTTCAAAATGTTATTCTAAGTAGATTTTTAAAATGAAGTATCAGTCTATCATATTTCCTTTCGCAGTTTACAACATATGCAAAAACACATAATATTACCCTGTGCCACAGTGTTGGATACAATGGCTTAATACACGTACCGTTATCATCATCATATCTTACTTGTGTACTTGCTTTCGACGTGTTAATAAAAACTAGACACGAATGGAAAAGCGGAATCAATTACGAGCAGCAGCTTTGCTAAGGGAAGCACAGAATTTCATACTTCCGTATTGTGTCCGCATCAAGGTGTGAGTAAAACCATTCTCATGACTTCATATATGTTGTTGTTGTTGCTGTTGTTAATAAACTTACATACAATTGCAATAGCTCTCAAGCTTTATACTTTAACAATAACACAAAGAATAAAAAACGTTTTGTATAAGGGCGCTATGTGGGTACCCTCTTACCATCTCAGCAGAATCAGAGCAACAAGTAGGCACGACATGCTAGACATGGCTGGTATCGTCGGGCAAGATGCTTGAGAACTCAAGTGGTGTATACTTTTTAAGCACCAACACCGTATTCAGATGTACACAAGAGTTCGCCACAAAAATGTACGGTTTATGATTGCCAACCCGAGGTGGTGGTATCAATGCTGTGCTGCTGTGTATACGAGCGTCTATACGATTGTGTATACATGTATGAAATCTGTCTTCAGTGTTTTTGTTTTTTTTTCTTTGTAAATTAAATATACTTTTTTCACTGCACTTTAAACAAATTGTCTGTTCTCACTTCAGCAACATAATTTTGCTATCTCATCCTTCGTTGAATATTATCTTCCGGTTTCACTGGTAAACTATTTCCCATTAAGAGCAAACGCAAATATTGAATTATATATAAACCGATAATTTAACTATCGAAATCATTCAGCAATTGGTATTCACTTATTCAACATATCATTCGAAAATTAAGACTTATTAGCAATGGTGGGTATAACATTTTCAAAATATTGTTTCGCTTTCAAAAAATAAATAAAACTTGATCTATTTGAATTTTTAGAAAATCTTTGGCTTATTAGGTCTTGCAACATTGGCTTCTGCTGCAATTATCCCATATAATGGGGTAAGGCTGCAGTCTGATATCACCGATGTGTCGACAAGTGAACCCATTGAAAATGCTGAAACGACCATTCTAAATGATGAAGGATATAAATATAAAACCGTACGCCGTTTGAAATACCGCCAACGTCGCGATGTGTCCGAAATCGCTAACGAGTATTTACCACCAAGCGACGAAACTGTTACTGAGGATGATGCTGAAGTGAAATCCGAAGAGGAACCCCAAGAGTCAGCGGTGTTGGGTGCCGATGGCTATGAATACAAAACTGTTCGTCGTTTGAAATATCGTCAACGTCGTGATGTGTCTGAAATCGCTAACGAATATTTACCACCAAGTGACGAAACTGTAACTGAAGCTGTTGCTGAAGTAAAATCTGAAGAAGACCCTCAAGATTCCGCTGTTTTGGGTGCTGATGGTTATGAATACAAAACTGTTCGTCGTTTGAAATACCGTCATCGTCGTGACGTCTCTGAAATCGCCAACGAATACTTGCCCCCTAGTGAAGAGGCAGTTACTGAAACTCTTGCTGAAGTAAAATCCGAAGAGGAACCCCAAGATTCCGCTGTTTTGGGTGCTGATGGTTATGAATACAAAACAGTTCGTCGTTTGAAGTACCGTCAACGTCGTGATGTGTCCGAAATCGCCAACGAAAACTTACCACCCAGTGAGGAAACTACTACCGAAGCTGTTGCTGAAGTAAAATCCGAAGAAGAACCCCAAGATTCCGCTGTTTTGGGTGCTGATGGTTATGAATACAAAACTGTTCGTCGTTTGAAATACCGTCAACGTCGTGATGTATCTGAAATCGCCAACGAATACTTGCCACCCAGTGAGGAGACTGTTACTGAAGCTGAAGTAAAAACCGAAGAAGAACCTCAAGATTCTGCTGTTTTGGGTGCTGATGGTTATGAATACAAAACTGTTCGTCGTTTGAAATACCGTCAACGTCGTGATGTGTCCGAAATCGCCAACGAATACTTGCCACCCAGTGAGGAAACTACTACCGAAGCTGATGCTGAAGTAAAATCCGAAGAAGAACCCCAAGATTCCGCTGTTTTGGGTGCTGATGGTTATGAATACAAAACTGTTCGTCGTTTGAAATACCGTCAACGTCGTGATGTCTCCGAAATTGCCAACGAATACTTGCCCCCTAGTGAAGAGGCAGTTACCGAAGCTGTTGCTGAAGTAAAATCCGAAGAAGAACCCCAAGATTCCGCTGTTTTGGGTGCTGATGGTTATGAATACAAAACTGTTCGTCGTTTGAAATACCGTCAACGTCGTGACGTCTCTGAAATCGCCAACGAATACTTGCCACCCAGTGAGGAAACTACTACCGAAGCTGTTGCTGAAGTAAAATCCGAAGAAGAACCCCAAGATTCCGCTGTTTTGGGTGCTGATGGTTATGAATACAAAACTGTTCGTCGTTTGAAATACCGTCAACGTCGTGATGTATCTGAAATCGCCAACGAATACTTGCCACCCAGTGAGGAAACTACTACCGAAGCTGTTGCTGAAGTAAAATCCGAAGAAGAACCCCAAGAATCCGCTGTTTTGGGTGCTGATGGTTATGAATATAAAACTGTTCGTCGTTTGAAATACCGTCAACGTCGTGATGTCTCCGAAATTGCCAACGAATACTTGCCACCCAGTGAGGAAACTACTACCGAAGCTGTTGCTGAAATAAAATCCGAAGAAGAACCCCAAGATTCCGCTGTTTTGGGTGCTGATGGTTATGAATACAAAACTGTTCGTCGTTTGAAATACCGTCAACGTCGTGATGTATCTGAAATCGCCAACGAATACTTGCCCCCTAGTGAAGAGGCAGTTACCGAAGCTGTTGCTGAAGTAAAATCCGAAGAAGAACCCCAAGATTCCGCTGTTTTGGGTGCTGATGGTTATGAATACAAAACTGTTCGTCGTTTGAAATACCGTCAACGTCGTGATGTGTCTGAAATCGCCAACGAATACTTGCCACCCAGTGAGGAAACTACTACCGAAGCTGTTGTTGAAGTAAAATCCGAAGAAGAACCCCAAGATTCCGCTGTTTTGGGTGCTGATGGTTATGAATACAAAACTGTTCGTCGTTTGAAATACCGTCAACGTCGTGACGTCTCTGAAATCGCCAACGAATACTTGCCACCCAGTGAGGAAACTACTACAGAAGCTGTTGCTGAAGTAAAATCCGAAGAAGAACCCCAAGATTCCGCTGTTTTGGGTGCTGATGGTTATGAATACAAAACTGTTCGTCGTTTGAAATACCGTCAACGTCGTGATGTGTCTGAAATCGCCAACGAATACTTACCACCCAGTGAGGAAACTACTACCGAAGCTGTTGTTGAAGTAAAATCCGAAGAAGAACCCCAAGATTCCGCTGTTTTGGGTGCTGATGGTTATGAATACAAAACAGTTCGCCGTTTAAAATACCGTCATCGTCGTGATGTGTCTGAAATCGCCAACGAATACTTGCCCCCTAGTGAAGAGGCAGTTACCGAAGCTGTTACTGAAGTAAAATCCGAAGAAGAACCCCAAGATTCCGCTGTTTTGGGTGCTGATGGTTATGAATACAAAACTGTTCGTCGTTTGAAATACCGTCAACGTCGTGATGTATCTGAAATCGCCAATGAATACTTGCCTCCTAGTGAAGAGGCGGTTACCGAAGCTGTTGCTGAAGTAAAATCCGAAGAAGAACCCCAAGATTCTGCTGTTTTGGGTGCTGATGGTTATGAATACAAAACTGTTCGTCGTTTGAAATACCGTCATCGTCGTGACGTCTCTGAAATCGCCAACGAATACTTGCCTCCTAGTGAAGAGGCGGTTACCGAAGCTGTTGCTGAAGTAAAATCCGAAGAAGAACCCCAAGATTCCGCTGTTTTGGGTGCTGATGGTTATGAATACAAAACAATTCGTCGTTTGAAATACCGTCAACGTCGTGATGTGTCGGAAATTGCCAACGAATACTTGCCCCCTAGTGAAGAGGCAGTTACCGAAGCTGTTGCTGAAGTAAAATCCGAAGAAGAACCCCAAGATTCCGCTGTTTTGGGTGCTGATGGTTATGAATACAAAACTGTTCGTCGTTTGAAATTCCGTCAACGTCGCGATGTCTCCGAAATTGCCAAGGAATACTTACCACCCAGTGAGGAGGATGTTACCGAAGCTGTTGAAGGACCCCAAGATTCCGCTGTTTTAGGTGCTGATGGTTATGAATACAAAACTGTTCGTCGTTTGAAGTTCCGCCAGTAATTAAGTGCCCACTTCAAGAATTAATTTTTTGTCAATTTTATTGTTATTTACATATATTTGATCGTGTTGAACCGCTTGTTATTGAATAAAGTCAGTGTTGATTTTAATGTCTCCAAAATATTTTAAATTGTAGTGTTTGGCGGGTTATTTGGGATACCATTTGTATTTTGTTTTTGCAAAATAGTCAGGCTTAATCCCAGTTTGTTGTTTTTATAAAAAACAACTATTTATTAGTGGGGAATGTATGGCATTGTCCGCCGAGGGTATGGCAGGGAAGACTATAGTTTCGGATCTCGCCACTGATCCTCATCACTCCCCTTAGTTTTTTGTTGGGATATTCTCACAAAGTGACGACACATAGCAGTGGGAAATGTATTGTAGTTGTCTGTAAATGCCTTGTTGACCACGAAGTCAGGCGCCAACGAAACGAACTTCTCATTGGGGTCGTATCGCTGGTAACGTAAGAACTTCGAATTGTCACAAGAGACATTTGGGTTTGAAAGGTTTTTTGTAAAGAAGCTATTAATAGCTTCTGGGGAGAATATCCCAACAAAAAACTAAGGGAACTGATGAGGATCAGTGGCGAGATCCGAAACTATAGTCTTCCCTGCCTTACCCCTCGGCGGAGCCATACATTCCCCACTAATAAATAGTTGTTTTTTATAAAAACAACAAACTGGCATTAAGCCTGACTATTTTGCAAACACAAAATATTTTAAATTGTTTTATTTTTCTGATTAGAATTTCATTGCCGTTGAGAACCTTATGGATGTGTACTTCAAGACGGCAATTTTATTTGTTGGTGAAACTGTTGTACTGTATAGTAATGTTTTATTAATGGCAGTTTTTGGCGGAGATGTTTCCTTAGGAATGAAACATCGCCTTAGAATGAAACAATAAAAAGTATATACACACTATCTAAAACGAATATTTGCTTGAAATAAACCTGTATTGCTACATTTGTTATTCCCTTCCACATACCATGAAGGAAAAATCCAATTTTATAAGACAAATCCCCAAAAGATCTTTGGATACAAAATGAATATTTTGTTCTTTTTTAAACAATGCCATCATGGTCAACCATCCGTTCAACTTCAAGGAAACAATGATGGACAGATATGTCCATTCTGTTTACCAAATAAATATAGATACACAATGTTATGCTTCATCTTTGTTCTTTTGTTTTGGTAAGCATTTTACAAATTAAAAAGGAGAACCACAAGTAAATATGTATTTACTCATTGTGACAGTCCGATTTTTAGCTCTTGCTATGGATGTTGGGGAAATCTTGAGTTAAGCTGATATTTCGCCATTCCTCATGGAATGGGCGGTACGAATTCTGTTATGTCGTAACAATTTAATGCATGAGCTTCAGCTGCGATAATAAAAACTCTTCGGATTAATGGATAAAACACAAAATAAAGCACAAACCAACCTTTTTTGTATGTAGTATTTGTTTTCTGTTGTTTATAAAAATAACGCAAACATGAATTACATAGCTAATATGAGATACATGAGTCTGCAATTGTTTCTGTTTCTCAATTTATTTGTAAAATGTTGTCAATAAAAGTATACCTACACAATAATTCGAAACAATGGGATTAGTTACATTCCAATGCTGACAATATCCATATTTAAACTTCTTGGCAGATTGCCAATTAGCAAATATTGTCATACTAATGCAAAATGACGTGAATGCTACATCATTCAAGTTTTATTGGTTCTATCCTGAAGGTCTAATAGAAACCAGTAAGGAAAGTAGTAAAGTCGGACGGGCCGACTATATGATACCCTTCACCACTATGGGTATATTAAGCAGGACTATTAACATGAAATTGGATGAAATAAAACATGTGATATTTATCTAAATGTGAGACTACCTAGATCTATCCATAAACATTCGTTTGTTACAATGGGACAAAAGTATGTAAATCGACTTCAAACAAATATAAATAGGTCATCCGTTGGGCTATGTCTGTATTTCTAGAAAACGCAACTACGTAATTCTATTGGCATCAAACTCCTCATGTTACACAACCTATTTTGCACAACGTACAAAATTAAGGTACGTTGTGCAAAATTTGATGTCAATCTGACTAACATGAGGAGTTTGATGCCCAATTTACTTGAAATCTGGCGAAAATATATATGGAAGCTCTATCCAAATATTAAGCGAAACGTGTCACAGGTTAGGTTATACTAATTTCAGAACGTTTTGTTTCTATCAGCCTATTGGTTCCCTGGCGCGTCAATTACTTAAAATCAATCTATAATAAAAGGGAGCTATATCTAAATCTGGAACGATTTTCTCGAAAATTGGCAGACATCATTCTAGGCTCCATTCAGTACGTTATGCCAAATTTCGTGCAAATCGAATGATATATAGGGACTTTGTTGCAGCATTTACATAAAATCGGACGAAACTATATATGGGAGCTATATCTAAATAAGGACCGATTTTCTCGAAACTTTGCAGACATCACTCTAGGCTCAATTCAGTACGTTATGCCAAATTTCGTGCAAATCGAAAGATATATAGGGATTTTGGTGCACCATTTACATGAAATCGGATGAAATTATATATGGAAGCTATATGTAAATCTGGACCGATTTTCACGCAGACATCATTGTAGACCTAAATGATTAGGCTGTACCAAATTTCATGCAAGTCGGAAGATATATAGGGGCCGTTTATATTAAATCGGTTAAATATATATATGGGAGCTATATCTAAATCTGAACCGATTTTTCCCAATTTCAATAGGGTTCGTCCTTTGGCCGAATAAGTGACCTATGCCAAATTTCATCCAATTCGGATCATAAATGCGACCTGTACTTTGTTTACAATTTAACATGGACAGACAGACGGACGGACGGACGGACATGCATAAATCGACTTTTAGAGTGTGAGTTTGATCAGGCAAGAGGTGGCCTTGTTTCTAAATTGCTTACCTAGACCATGGTAGCATCTATGAGATAGTGTTGAATCCTTCTCCGAATCTTAAAACTGATATCATTAGTTTTATTTATAACGGTACAATTGTTCATCTCAATTGTGCCACTGACCTCACAGTCTTTTGGGCCAGCTACTTTCAAACAACCGTTGAAATATAATGCTGATATGTGATTGCAATTTCACCCATACGAACTACAGAAAAAAAGTGGAATTGACGGAATTATACCTTAATAACAGTATTGTTTCGATTCCCCTTATCATTTATCCAAAACAAGTATGTATTAAATGTGAAACTTTTTTTTTTTTTTTTTTTTTTTTTTTTTTGGAGTTTTCTTGTCTGCTGCCTGGCAGATTAGTCCTCATCCATGCACAATACCGTGAACCGTGCCGTCCTTAATCTTTTCATCAAGATAACTATGCGTTTTTTCAGGGTTGTTTGTTGTTAGCGTTTAGTGATACTGGCAATTAGGTTTCATCTTCCTAACCGGGTGATTTTGGTTTGACTGTTGTTTGCTTTCGACATTGCCTGGGTTAAGGTTCACAACAATGTGTCGAATATGCAAGAAATTTACATTCGTTCTATTCTTTTCGTAAATGGATTTTCAGTTTGCCATAAAGGCACACTACAAAAATGGTAACAACGACTAAATGGCTTGAAATCTATTAAAAGAGGCTATTAAAATTGAATTTGATGGCATCTTAAATGTTAAGAGGGAAAGACAGATTTAGGGACATACATACAAACAGATTATATTGTTAATAGGGAGCACACACGGTGACCATTCAACTGGTGGTACTTTTTGAGCAATTGCAGATAATATCTTACCCAAAATGGGAAAGTATTCAATTGCATTTTTTCGAACGTAAATTGTTGTTTGGCCTCATTAAAGATACAATCTGAACTGTCGGCCATTCAGCTGTAAATATGTATATAAATAGGGTAAAGGAGTAAAAATGGTATTAAGTACGGTCAGGTCCATTCCAAATAAACATTGTCAGGTACCTAGATTACAATATGCTATGGTACAGCCACTTCGTTTGCAAAATGCGGCTCGGACAGTAATACATAAATATGGTGGCTAGGTCAAAACATGAACCAGTACTAAAAAGTTTCTGAAACTATCGAACTTTTTATATTCTCTACTAGGTGCTGTACAGACACACATGTCGGAAAACTGGGCTAGGAACATCAAAGTATAGAAAAGGGAATTCGTATGGGAAGTTTTTCACCAAGAAATCAGACTAGTGTAATAACCACCACTTCTACTTACATGCATAGCTGACATGGAACAGAACATTTGTTCCATAAGCCGAAATTAGAAAAGATCGACCATACATGGGACACATATTATTGAA
The DNA here is from genome assembly GCF_032173495.1 of Musca vetustissima. NCBI lineage: Eukaryota > Metazoa > Arthropoda > Insecta > Diptera > Muscidae > Musca > Musca vetustissima. The sequence continues at coordinate 25,741 of NW_026886954.1, forward strand.
ATTTTCAAAATATCTAATAATGGCGCTACAGTTATATCGGGCTATAATGGTGGAGTGTGTAAAAAGTGGGTTGAGGCGTTTTGTTAGTTGCACAAACTCGGAAACCCCCCATTTACTATGAAAAAGAAACGAAACAAAATTGATTTCCCTTCAGGTTACTAAAAAGTTGACCTAAATTGATAATATTCTGGATAAATGTAGACCAACTTCCAAAAACCACAATGCCAAACTGCAGTTACTGTGGTGGTAAAATGTGGTTATACCTTAAAAATAATGAAAATGCTTTGATTCCGTTATGTAGGAGCTATGCCATAATGTGGACCGGTATTAGGAATTAACATCCCAATTTAAAATTACATTGAATTCGCTTGAAAAACTTTGCCAAACGCCCAGAAATATCAAATTATCGGGGATACCGGTTATTCCGAAACATGAACTCAAATATATATATATATATATATATATATATATATAGCGAATGTGGGAAATATTTAAACATGTATTAACATAATTTTTAATTTAATCGAAAATTGCATATTTGAGAAATACTATGCAATCCACAACAAATTTTAGGATTCGAGCTCTAAAGATTCACTCAAATGCAAATTTTACCAAATTTAGTTCCATTTAGCACACACTATTTCATAAGTATACCCCCACTATGATTCCAAATCCAAGTTTCAAGATTCAACCTCTATCGGTTCATACACAATTCAAATTGTACCAAATTTAGTACAAAGTAGTACGAATTTCCAAAACATCCCACTTATCCAGAACCTACAACCACACAATGATCATAAAAGCAAGTTTCAGGATTCCAACTCTATCGGTTCACTAACAATTCAAATTGTACCAAATTTAGTATACAGTAGTACGAATTTCCAAAACTTCACCCCACAGTGATCCTAAATCCAAGTTTCAGGATTCCAACTCTATCGGTTCACCTAAAATTCAAATTGTACCAAATTTATTACACATTAGTACCAACTTCCAATACTTCTTACCTTGCCCAATCCTGCTCCACCACAGTGATCCTAAATCCAATTTTCATGATCCCAACTCTATTGGTTCACCCACAATTCAAATTTTATAAATTTCAGTACACAGTAGTACGAATTTCCAAAACTTCCTACTTAACCTAAAACTTCATCCCCACAGTGATCCTAAATCCAAGTTTCAGGATTCCAACTATACATACATTCCAATTTGCATATACATACATACATACATTCGACAACACATTAGCCATACAACGATATTCATAGAAAGTAAATCATGCAAAAAATTGAAAAAGTATGAACATGAACACTGGCAAACACATTTTGATTTAATCTAAGCATTTTTTAAAGCTAGTTAGTAAATATTTCATCAACATGTTCGTGGTAATTGAATAACACAATTCTTGTAATTGATATAAATGGGAAAAATAGAAAAATTACGAAATTGAAAAATTTTTAGGGTAGTCCCCAAAAGTGGCTCCCAAATTTGTTATTTTATTTAGGGAGTATAGGTATGTATATCAGCCAAAAATGGGTGTAATTTAGTATTTGGGATCCTCATTGGGTAGAAAAACTCTATACCAAATATTACAAATATTGAATCATTTGTTGGGTGTACTTCCCAATTGGATAATTTGTTTGTTAAATCTTGCTTCAATAATTAGCATAGCATACACATTTTATCACATACAAGTTCCACACCCTTTTATGCACTTTGAAAGTTCGGCCCAACCGAACTTAATGTTGTTTTTACTTGCTAGTTAATATCTTCGCAAAAAATTAAATTGACATGCCATTTATATAGTTTCAAACAACATTTTCGCGTTTTCTGCTAGTTAATCCAGTAAAATCAGTTTTTTAAATTTGACAGGATTTTAAAGCGTTAATAGTGTTGATATTTTGTATGTCTGTTTTGTTTTTATAGCCTTCACAACACTGTGTTACAGGGTATTATATCTTTGTGCATATGTTTGCAACAGGCAAAGGGAAACGAAATAGACACATGGTTCCTTTTGAGAATATGCATAGAATCACTTTCTAAGTCGATTAAATGAAATTTGGCACAGCTCAATTATATGGCCGAACCCTATTGAAATTTTGAAAAATCGGTTCAGACTTAATGTACATTTCGTCCGAATAGTGCACCAAAAGTCCCTATATATCTTTCGATTTGCACGAAATTTCGCATAACGTACTTAATTGAGCCTAGAGTGATGTCTGCCAAGTTTCGTGAAAATCGGTCCAGATCGGTTTAGATATAGCTCTCATATATAGTTTCGTCCGATTTTTTGTAAATGGTGCACCAAAGTCTCTATATATCTTTCGATTTGCACGAAACTTGACATACTGTTTTGAATTGAGCCTGGAATGATGTGTGCCAAGTTTCGTGAAAACCCGGCCACGTTTAGATATTGCTCTCATATATAGTTTCGTCCGATTTTTTGTAAATGGTGCCCCAAAGTCCATATATATCTATCGATTTGCATGAAATTTCGCATAACGTACTTAACTGAGCCTAAAGTGATGTCTGTCAATTGCCGATAATTTTCTAAGTGTAATTTTTATTAGAAACATTGTCTACCAACGAGAACCACAAATAGAATGACGTAATTGCGTTTTGTAGAAATGCAGACATAGCCCATATATTCGACCGAATCATAGTGGTGATGGGTATCATATACTCAAAGTGGTGAAGAGTAGCATAAGATCGGCCCCATTCGACTTTAATACTTTCCTTACTAGTCAGATTTTTCGATTTTTGCCTTTGACTATAATATGAATATTTCGATAATTCGATTTTGTCAAACCTGTTCAAAATCGATTTTCGAATTTTACAGATTAATGCAAAAATTTTTATAAGAATTGTTGCCAACAGATGAAATAATGTTCTGGAATGCAACATTTGGGCTTTGTGATTATAAACCAAGTATTTATGGAGAAAATGGAAAGTCGATTTTGCGACTTCCTCAAAGATCAAAAGTCGACATTGACCTGTGGGCTTTTCAATTCAAAAAGTATTTAATTGAAAGACGATTTACTATGTGTTATTGTCTAACCATAGGATACACAAAAATATTTTCAGGCGTTTTTTTTTTCTTTTTTGATTTGTCTATAAAAATACATAAATAATCTGATAATATTTTCTATCCATAAAAGTGTCAAAAAATCTATAGCTTTTAATTGATTATCCAAACAAAAAGAGGATTGAAATGATTGTTTGTGACATTTGAATCATGGCCAAGCATTCAATTAATAAATTATAATTATTTATATTTTTGGGCACAATCCATTGATGACTAGCCATTGTCATATAGTTGAGGTTAATGAATGGTGAGTAGTAATTGAAGAAAAATCTATTTTATTCAAACGAGGTCATCGACACATTGAAAATAACTGATTAGGAGGTTCTTCATATTCCGGAGTTATTTTAGTATAATAGATACGCATTTTAAACCTATGATCAAAAACCGGGTACATTTGTACCTTTTATTCCATAAAAATGATGCAAAATTTTCAATAATAAAGATACTTGGATAAATTTCTTGAGGTATTTTCACTGATAATTTAAGAAAAAATTTAAAATATTTTCCACGTAGATAATTTTTATAAATTTTTTAAGTTACTACCAACGGAGACTACTGTGGTGTCTCAGGTAAATATTTTGATGTGTTGCAAACGGAATGAGGGTACAGAAGTGAGGGTGGTGGAGTATAAACATGTCGCCCATTTTAAGTATTTTTCAAGACCGTGGATGTATATTGCATGCAGTGTTGCCAAAACTTGATTGAGAAAAAATGCTAGATTTTCTTGAAAAATATGCTAAAAAGTGCTAAAAATTTTAGAAAAGTGCCAGAAAAAAGTGCTAAAAATGAATATAAAGAAATTTTGTTATAGTTTATAATGAGATATATATTTCTTAGAAAATTATTTATATACTTAACTACGAATAACGAAATATAAGTCAACAGCTTTGTGGTGAGGGTATTATAAGTGTTTGTGTTCCACCAGTTTGTAACTTCACGAAATGTTGGTCCTGGACTCAAATTTTAGTATACGGATCATCATATCTCGACTAGCTGAGTCAATATGTGTGTGCCTGTCCGTCTGTACATTAACATTTGTAAACAAAGTAATGGTCATACATATGAAACGATATTTTGCACAGACATTGCTACTACTCCTAGGATGTTTGGTATTGCAAATATCAAATATCGGTTCAAGTATTGGGCTAGACCAATATTTGGTATTTTGGAAACATTTCCCAATCGACCTGGATGTAATTTGTTATGTATTTTGGGTTCTCATTGAATGACACTTATCCGTACCAAAAATTATTAATATTGGCCCAAATTTCAGGGTACCTTCCATATAACGGTACCCTCCGGTATTCCCCATTCTATGTATTTTGGACACGTTTTCCCACCGAATTGGCTGTAATTGACTTAATATGGTACCCCCCCATATGGGAATCTTTGATACGTTTACCAATCCAATTGGCACTAATTTTGTATTTCGGGTTCTCCCCCATATAATTCTAGGAGCCCCCATTAATTTTAGATATTTTGATTGTCATCCTTATGGTGGAGTATCGGTTTTTATTTTTATATTCTGATATTGTAGTATTATTATAACACCAGGATGTGGATATCCCGCAGAAGTTTTCACCGACGCGGCAATTAGTTTCGCAGATAATTTTAGTCTTGCGGTAGTTGCGTAGGGTATCATATGGATAGAACCGTCCGACAATATTGCTCCGCTCACTGGAAAAAAATTGGAAATTCAAAAAACGACAATTTTTTTGGAGTGATACTAAAAATTTTGAAAAAAAAATCCTGGATCAAATTAAAAATGCTAGCCCTAAAAGTGCTAAATTGGCAACACTGATTCCAAGTGATGTGGATGTAAATTTGCATTCTGAGTTATTGGGTGATGTAAAACCTTACGTAGAAAATGGTCATTAAAAATACATGTTTTGACATAGCCCATCACATATAAAGGTCCCGCTCTGTTTCGGCATGTTAACGTTCTAGCCAAAATTATTCTCTAATGCAGCATATCGATTTCTCAGAGGAGTAATAAAACTTCATCACAGCCCTTTTGAAGGTATTGAAAGACCAAACTTATACCTATTTGACAAGTTTACAATGATGTCCTTATTAAAAGGATATAAAAAATGTGGTTAATCAACCCACCAAAGATTGATGTGGTTAATCATTATTATAGTTATCCATGCAAAGTTTGTGACTGTACCCCTAACGATGTAATTATTATAAGTGTTTTATAACGGTTGTAAAAAAACGGGCGTGGTCGATACATCCTCTCCGAAAATGACAAATTTAATCGACTGCGAAAGTTCCATAGTATGGTACATACATTCTTGAATCATTTTTTGATAGGTTCAACATTTTTTTAAGGGCATGTGGGAATTACCTCGCACCCTTCGAATTCTTATGGAATGTGTAGCATATTGTAAATTTTTGAAAATTTCAGCGAAAGTAGTTCCGACATTTTCGAGTCTATACCCGCTTGTTCGAGTATTAACTTGCCATGCGTTTGAGTGAAGAATTTAAAATGGGAATGTCATTGGAGGTTTATCCACGATTGCCGACAACAGTGACAGTTACAAGAATAATGACTATATTATAGATGAATGATGACAATATTATAGGGTGAAGTATTCAGAAATTATTTACACATAAAGTTATTTTCTGGTATGCGTCATCCAATGACTTTCGGTTTATACCGTTTAAAAGAATGCCCCTTATTGGTCTCATAAGGAGGAATTTGAGCGATATTAAATTATCATATAATTGCAATTATTTGTTAGACAGGAAAACATAACGACAATAAATTTTGGTATATAATAGTTCAAAGAATTTTTTTTCGGACGCTTCCGCTTAAATTACCATATAATGGAAAAATAATGTTAACGTTATGGTTGTTCGGTAGCTGACAATGTCTATTGCCCTAGATGGAGAATACAATTACTATATTAATGTCGTTATGTCAACTTTATTGGCGTCATCACTGAAAACGTCAGTGTGGCAGAACATTGTGGCATCCCTTCAAACATGAACTTTTACATAAATTCGAATTTTTTGAATTATTAAGTTTCTACAAAAATAAAAATCTATTATTCGGAAAAGTTGCGCTGATATGGGCTAAAATACATTCTTTTCGTTTTGTGCTCATTTTACGAATGAATTTATGGCGATAAACTCTTTACCAAACGAGCATTCGCCAAAGATTGTTCGCACACTCATAAAAAACCAGTGAGAGCACACAACAACGTTCGTTCGTTTCGTTTGGTGGTTGAAATTCTTTCTGACATTCTCTCACGAATGAAAACAAACATTTACGAATTCTTGCGAATGCTCCAAACGGCAACAACAATAAAAACAAACGTTCGTGAACTCAATAGTTGTTGGACATGTGTTTTGTTATTCCACACACTCTCTGCTACACACACATTCTTTCGTTGTCTGTGTGTGTTTTTATGATATTTTTGTTTGTTGTTGTTTTTAACAGCGCTCGCGAGCATTCGCGAACATTTGTTTTTTGAGTTTTTCGAAAGAATGTTCTTCAGCAGCAATTGCTCGCGAAAGAATGAATCGACGACGGTTGCAGCGAAATTTTATCGTTCGTGAATTTTTCGTACAATGCGAACATTTGCGACAGATTGCAAATGCTTGTTCATTCATTATAACTTTATCATTCGCGATAAATTGAAAACATTCGAATTCTCGCCCGTGACCATTCGTGAGAAAGTTAGAAATCGTTGCCTAAGAGCTATGGGATTTATGTAATATTTGGAAACTTTTCAATCTGCTAGAAACACCTCGAAATGTGTCATGTGTCTTTTCATAAGAATCACGTGTCTTTTCATAAGAATCGGTCAATATTTAGCAAGTAAAAAATACCCAAATTTTGTGAGAAAAATGATTTGGGCTTAAAGTAAATTCATACATATAAAAAAGGGAAATTTTCAAACCGCTGTCAATACGTTTGAAATCGTTGCCCAAGAGCCATGGGATTTATGTACAATTTGGAAATTTGTCATTCCGTTTGCAACACCTTGAAATATGGATTGAACAATCATGGCTCTTTTAATAAGAATCGGTCAATATTTAGCAAGTAAAATAGACCGAAAATTTTGTGTGAAAAGTGGAAAATTTTGCATTCCATGGCGTGTATATTTATTTCAGAATAACATAGACCGGAGAAGTGGACAATACATCCAAGAGAAATAGTTGACCTTTTAGGGGATGGGAGTTATACGTAAATATTTATAGGGATAAACCTATTCCTGATGAACATAGGCCGGATAAGTGGACATTTGACCTTTCAGAGGAGGGGAGTTATACGTAAATATTATACGTAAATATTTTCCTTGTTCCAGTTATGAACAAGGAAGACGTACATAATTTTCGTTGATCATCAGATTCTATTTACGAGATTAAATCGACTGAAAACATTTTTTGTTTTTGGTATTTTAATCGCTCTATGGTGGTCTCCATTATAAACCGAATATCATAAGTATAATGCGGAGAAGGGGATTTTGTCAACTAATTAGAACGAATGTTTTGATATTGATCGATCTATATTCAGCGGGTCAAATTACAACACAGACTTTTGCGTGAAAATTAAGAAAATTTGAAGTTTTGAGGTTGCAAATATGACAAAATAATGCCCAGAAAAAAGCGTTAAGTTCGGCCGGGCCGAACTTTGGATACCCTCCACCAAAGTTATACTGACAGATACATGCAATGAAAATATAGAGAACACAAAAAGTGGGCATATACCGATAATTCTACAAACCGATTTATGTAAACCATTATGTACACCAAATACAAACTTCAGCAATATTTAATGGGGATTTTTCCTAAAATCTGTAAGATCCAAGAAGTGGACTGATACTGATAACGCATGGTAGAGTATAAAATCCTCAAAATACTGTAATTTATATTACAAAGTTATATGAGGCGATGCCTAAAGGGGGACCAATATTGATTACAAAGTGTAGGAAATAGTGAATATTTGGGGATATCATTATATGAGGGCTATGCCTAATTAATGACAGGTATATGCCAATATTGAACCCAATATTTTAATTGTTTATCTCAATTCTTTCCTTCAGAAGATGCCTAAATGTCTGCCGATATATTTCATTATCATCATGTTTGAGTTTTCTTTTATCACAATATGTTTAGAAGGCGGAATGCTTACAACAGATAGCTAAATAGTCTAACGACTACCCAATCCCAACACACGGAACAAATCAGGTAACTATTTTTATATAAAAAAGGGGTTATATGGAGACTGAATATTAATAATATTTGGTGGGGAGATTTGTTACCATATACGACTAAAAAATACCAAATTTCAGCGAATTCGGTTAAATAATGCACTCAAGAACCTCAAAATATCTAAAATTGGGGGTATTCTTATATGGGGACTACCCAAAACCTGTATTTATAATTTTCGGTGGAGAGATTTGCTACCCAATAAGAACTCAAATTACTAAATTATAGCCAATTCGGTGAAAAAATCCTGTCAAAACCCCCCAAAAACTGGAAATTGGGAGGTATCTTATATTGGGGCTACCAGAAAAAGTGGACCTATATTTATAATATTTAGTCGGGAAATTTGTTACCCAATAAGAACCCAATGCACCAAATTTCCGCGAATTCAGTTGAAAAACGCACTCAAGAACCTCAAAATACCGAAACTTGGGGGGTACACTTATATGGGAGCTATGCCTAAACGTGGACCGATAAAGCCCATCTTCGAACTTGACCTGCCTGCAGACTCTATGCAAAATTTTGGCGATCTATCTCAATTCGTTTAGACGCTGATCAAGAATATATATACTTTATAGGGACGGAAATGATTATTTCGATGCGATACAAACGGAAAAACAAAATTAATATAACCTCCATACTATGGTGGAGGTTCAGTGGTAGTTGTGTATCATATTGTTGGTTCGATATAAACGGTGCTGGTAGGCTATTTTATATACAAAATTTGTGCGGTGTATTTATGTCCTTGCTTTATTATAATTCACACCAAAAGACCCACATGCTAACTCACCGAAAATGGATTGGTGTGTTAGCATGTCGGTCTGGATATATATTTTTTGCCTGCCAATACACTTCACCGTATGTACACTCAAACTGCAGAGATCCATATTAAATTCATGAAATACTTTATTTTGATTAAAGTCAATTTTTGCAGGAAAAGGGAAAAAATCCATTTCGCATAAATAAGAAATAAATACCAATAGAAACGATAAAAATATTCGTTGCCACGCCAGCCGTCCATTCTCATTTAAATAGATTCATTCGTCCCCTCTTGACGTTTCGCCATGTGAATATCTATCCAACCAGATTGTAGCAAAATACAACTAGTCCTGCAATTGTAAAGGCAAACATTTACGAAAATGCATTGGGAGGGGTTATGGTGTATATCATCCCCAGCAGTTGCTAACTACCACTTAAATGTTTAAAGGACGTTAATTATTATTATGGTCGTGTGTCTTGTGTAAATTTTAGAGCTTGTTAGGCAAACAGTATATACACAAGGATAAGAAAAACAACACAATCGCTCCACCTCTGCCACTTCGATTTCGATTCAAAACAACACACACACACGCTTACGTGCAATACACACTACGCCAACAACATCAACGAAAAGCACACACACACACACATATTGAATGCAGACATCCTTAGTCTCGTTGTCCTGGCAGTAAAAGTTAACATTTGACGACACTTAAAGTTTGGGCCTGTTGAAAATTGTCCTGGTCGTTTGTCAGAGTGTGTCTGGTCGTAAATATTGCATGGCCGTTTTGTGTCTACGTTGAAGCGTCAGACTGTGTTCATGTATGTGTTTTGTTTACTTGTTATTTATTATTTGCGACTGGAAGTGGTGCGGTGACAAGAATCACACGTACACCAAACTCCATTCGAAACATTGGCGATGACGATGACAATATGAACAGACATATCCGAGACAAAAAAAAAAAAATGAAACAAAAATATCGTAAAGTGAAAATAAATTTTACAGATAGTCTGGCCGCAACATAACAACATGGCGTAAGACCTTATTATTTAGTAATAAAAATACAAACTATATTGAATCCACAGTTCATATATTTCTCTTATATCATAATGATTTAAATATTTAAAGTGTATGTATGAACTGATTTTCTGACAGATAATAAACTTTGATAAACTTTACTCGTATAATATGTTTTTGATTAAAAGATTATATATCATGTTCAGCTTCAGTAGGCCACCATTATGACCCCGGAAGAGAATATGACCAAGCAATAAGCATGATGGTGAAGATCGGTGAGTACTAGCGGGTCAAATGGACTTAGACTTTTGTGTTAAAAATGGCAAAATTTGTATTCTGAAGCGGCAAAATTTCGTGAAAATCAGTTCAGATTTAGATATATATTTTCGTCCGATTTTATGTAAATGGTGCACTAAAATCCCTATATATCCTTCCATTTGCACGAAATTTGGATTTGTAAGTAAATGAAGAACTCAAAATATGGCCGAATGCAAAAACATACTGAAATATGTGTAATCTAACATGTGACAAGTTTCGATGAAGTCGCTTTAGATTTCGATATTTTGCTTTAAACTTATTTACATAATTTTGTCCCATTGTAAGAAGCAACTCTATATCTGACCAAAATTTAGTATAGGTTGCAGAATGACATGTTTAATTTAATGTTAATGGTCCTTCAAAAATGCGACGTCTGTTAGGATTCCATCTGTTGGATATACCCAAAGTGGTGAAGGGTATCATGTAGTCGGCCCCGTCCGACTTTACCCATGGTTCATCCAAAATTTTGACACAAATCACATATTTGGCCCAAGGACGAACCCTATTGAAATTGGATAAAATCGGTTCAAATTTATATATAGCCCCCACATACATTTTCGTCCGATTTTATGGAAATTGCCCATAAAACTTCCAATATTTGTTCAAATCCAAAAAAAAAAAGAAAATGCACATCATTCAGATTAAAATCCAGTTTGACGCCTGTAAAGTTTTGTTTAAATCGGCCCAAATTTAGATATAGCATATAACATATTGTTTCGTCCGATTTTAGGTAAATGGTGCACCAAACTCCCAATATTTCTCCGATTCAGACAAAATTTTGCACAACGTACTGAATTAAGTCCAGTTTGATGTGTGCGAAGTTTTTAGGAAATCGGTTCATATTTAGACATAGCTCACATATATAGTTTCGTCCGATTTTAAGTAAATGGTGTACCAAACTACCAATTTAGACAATATTTTGCACAGCTAACTAAATTTATTCCAGTTTGATGTCTGTGGCAATTGGAGTCATATCGCAATCTGAACCGATTTCGACTGTATATACCTGTATACCTGTAACTGTCTATACCCCATTCTAATCTCAACTTCGTGTGCTGTTTAAATTTTCGTCACAATCGGACAAAAATTAAGACTACTATATAATCGAACGTAACTTTATATGGAATCTATATCAATATCTAGACCGATTTTCAACCAATTCAATAGGGCTCGTCCTTGGGAATAAGTTGCATGAAACTTCATGCCATTCGGATCATGTATGCAAGCAGTAATTTTTTATAATACATGGAGAGGATAAATCGACTCGGAAGGTTATTCTAAAAAACATAATATCCTGTACCAAACTTGCTGAATTGCCAAATTGTCACCAAAAGTAATTAAAACTGAAAATTTACTTTTCAATTTTGATATTACTTATTGTACCATCGGTGTTGCAAACAAATTGACAAATTAAACACAAATGTAATTTGTCTATACATAAATTATTCTTAAAAGAATGTCTAATATGCCGGATTTTGTGAAAGTACAGATAATTAAATTACACGAAAAACAACCACCAACGCGAGTCTAACATCATTCTATGAAATATAATTTCGACAACATAACGCCAGACATATAATATATAATACTTCCGTTTTTGGGCGGGGTTTATTTTGCAATCTTTTATGTACGAACAGATTTGCAGTGAAGGAGGCAGTACAGCTATGACCATTTAAATATTTAACAAAAACATGTCAGATTTTATGATGCACAATTTCAATATTTTTTATGGGACATTACACAATGTCCACTAATCGCAATCGAATATTCTGACATGAAAGCTTTATGTCTGTATTTGCGGCTATTAAAGTTATTTTTGAAATAACATGTATGTAGTCAAATCGACAAATGAATTTTTTTCTAAAACATATACTCGTTCTATTTCCAGTCCTTCGGGTCTTTTTCCTTCTCACATTGTTGAACAGTAACCTAAATACCACAAGATAAGATAAAACAAGGACAAACTATATATGGCAGCTATATCTAACTCTGAACCGAGTTTCTCGAAACTTGGCGCACATCATTCTGGACCTAATTCAGTACTCAATGCCAAATTTCGTGCAAATGGAAAGATATATAGGAACTTTGGTGCCTCATTTACCTTAAATCGGACAAAAATATATATGGGAGCTATATATCTAAATCGGAACCGATTTTTCCATTTTCAATAGGGTTCGCCCTTGGGCCAATTAAGCGACCTGTGCCAAATTTCATCTAAATCGGATCATAAATGCGACCTGTACTTTGTTAACAAAAATACATGGACGGGCGGACAGACGGACGGACAGACGGACATGCATAAATCGACTCAGAAAGTGATTCTATGTATATTCTCAAAAGGAACCATGGGTCTATCTCGATTATTTTTGCCTGTTACAAACATATGCACAAAGACATAATACCCTGTACCACACGGTGGTGAAGGGTATAAAAAGACGCACAATAACTAAATATGAAGGAAGACATATCCTGCCACAAATAACCTGCATTACACTCCAACTAAAATGTAAATGCCTATCTTTATGGCCTATAGTGATACCAGTAGCAAATAATACAAACTCAAGATCTATACCAAATTCTAGAATCAGTGTAACAAATTGTCGACCCGCAGAACATGAACTCGATTTTGTTATCGGCATTTGGAGTTGTTATAAACATAATTTCAAGGAATCTTAAAATTTCATGAATATCTCATACATACCTAATATTTTTACAATTACTTTGCGTTTGTATTTCATTTTTGTTTTTCCTTGTTTTGTTAATCCTTGTCATGCTGAGCATGATAGGTTACACAGACTAAGGTATACCATAACGAACGTTGACAGGATACAATTGACGTCGCAACAGGCATCTGACTTGTGGATGATGAAAAAAAAAAAAATAACTGGGAGACATTATGCGCCATGGTAATGTTGAAGCTAAATGGGCGGTACTTACATTAATAGGTGGAGTATGAGTGGTGCGTATTGAAGCTACTTTTTACGCTTCTTTGAATTACTACTATGAAATGTTAAGATGGATTACCTATCGTTTGTTGTTTACAAACATAACAATAACTTACAACTGTCTTAGTAAAATAACAGCAAATACCTGGAAATACGTTATTCTATGTAAAGATCCTCGTCAGAACCTGAAAAGCTCTTGGAGATGTCGCCGGTTTATGGTATAAGCATCAAGCGACGACAGTTGTGTCTTTAAAGTTTTGTTGAAATCGGTTCAGAATTAGATATAGCTCCCATATATATTTTCGTTTCTCCGATTGACACCAAATTTTACACAACTTATCGAAATGGGTCTAAAATAGCGTCTGGTAAGTTTTGTTGAAATCGGTTCAGATTTATATATTGCTTTCAGTTTAAAGGTCAACAACTCCTTTATTATCAATTTCTTGGGTCTATGCCCCAATTATATATATATATATATACCCCAGAATACAAATTTTGTAATTTTTCACACAAAAGTTCATTTCAATTGCCATGATTATCCTTATGTCTATTTCCCTTCGTGGAGTAAAATTTCTTGATGGTCGGGTCATAATTGTGGCCTCTAGAGCGAGAAAATCGGTTCAGATTTAGTAATAGCTCCCATATATAGTTTCGTCCGATTTTTTGTAAATGATGCACCAAACTCCCAACATTGCTCTGATTGACATAAAATTTTGCACAGAGTACTGAAGTAAGTGCATGTTGATATATGCCAAGTTTTGTTAAAATCGGTTCAGAATTAGATATAGCTCCAATATATAGTTTCGTCCGATTTTATGTAAATGACGCACCGAGGAGTCTATGTTTGTTCTTTATGGAATTTAGACTTTAGCTAACATATATACTTTAGCTACATGTATGCTTTAATCACATTTTATGTAAATGGTACGCTATAGATTTTGTTCTATTTGCACGATATTTTGTTGTTGATGTCTGTTCGGATGTAGACAAGATTTTATGCAAATGCAGGAGCGTATGTCTTTTCCCTTTACATGAAATATGCATAGCGTATTGTATTGAAGACGTTTAAAGGTTGAGATATAGCTTCCATTTATATTTTCATCCGATTCCATCAAAATAATGTACCAAGTAACTAACGTTTGTATTGGATTTTGTGTCGAGATCAATTTTGATAGCGCACTGTGTTGTACCATACCAAATGGGGATGTCGAGGTTCCTCAAATACGTCAATTTATATATAGATCTTATACATATTTTGCTTGTTAATTGACATTCAAGTTTTCATAAATTTCAGATGGTATGTGTATGTTTATACCCTTCATCACATTGTGGTACAGGGTATTATGCCTTTGTGCATATGTTTGTAACAGGCAAAAGGAAACGAGATAGACACATGGTTCCTTTTGAGAATATGCATAGAATCACTTTCTAAGTCGATTTATGCATGTCCGTCTGTAGATGTTAAATTGTAAACAAAGTACAGGTCGCATTTATGATCCGAGTTGGATGAATTTTGGCACAAGACACTTATTCGGCCCAAGGACGAACCCTATTGAAATTGGGAAAAATCGGTTCAGATTTAGATATAGCTCCCATATATATTTTTGTTCGATATAGGCACCAAAGTACCTATATATCTCTCGATTTGAAAGAAATTTGGCATAGAGTTCTGAATTAGGTCCAGAATGATATGTGTCAAGTTCCGTGAAAATCGGTTCAGATTTAGATATAGCTCCCATATACAGTTTTGTCCGATTTTATGTAAATGGAGCACCAAAGACCCTATATATCTCTCGATTTGCACGAAATTTGACATAGAGTACTTAATTAAGCCTAGATTGATGTGTGTTAAGTTTCGAGAAAATCGGGTCAG
Organism: Musca vetustissima; assembly: GCF_032173495.1. Lineage (NCBI taxonomy): Eukaryota > Metazoa > Arthropoda > Insecta > Diptera > Muscidae > Musca > Musca vetustissima. The sequence continues at coordinate 40,953 of NW_026886954.1, forward strand.
ATTTAGATATAGCTCACATATATATTTTCGTCCGATTTAAGGTAAATGGGGCAAGACATTTGGCATAGGGTACTGAAATAGGTCCGGAATGGTGTGTGCTAAGTTTCGTAAAAATCAGTTCAGATATGGATATAGCTCCTATATATATTTTCGTCCGATTTTATGTAAATTGTGCATCAAAGTCCCTATATATCTTTCGATTTGCACGAAATTTGATATAGCGCACTGAATTGAGTCTCTCACATATATGTTCGTCCGATTTTATGTAAATGTTGCACCAAAATCCCTATATATATCCCGATTTCCACCGTATTTGGCATAGCGTACTGAATTGGGTCTAGAATGAGGTGTGTTAAGTTTCGAGAATATCGTTTCAGATTTAGATATATATATAGGACCCACATATATATTTTAGTCCAATTTTAGGTAAATGGTACACCAAACTCCTAATATTTGTCCGATTGACACCAAATTTTGCACAACGTACCATATACATTTCAAACGGGTGTCTGATTGAGATTATATTTTTAACAGTGCGGCATACTGATTCGCGTGTATCATGTTTGCTATAAATCTATTTCCTTAAATCCGATTGAAATTAAATTTAGCATAGGTTTAGATGACATAAATTTGTTAGGATACATATAGAATGATGTATATTAAGCTTCGAGACAGATTTAGATATAGCTCACATATATATTTTCGTCCGTTTTAAGGTAAATGAGGCACGAAAGTCCCCATATATCTTTGGTGAAGGGTATCATATAGTCGGCCCAGTCCGACTTTACTACTTTCCTTACTGGTTTTAATTTAGTTCAAATATCTATGTGTGTAATTCACGTTAATTTCATCCGATTCCATTTCAATGGTCCTACAAAGATGCTATGTCTATTCCATCGAAAGGATATTATACATATGAGCATCTCTTGTATGTACCCAAAGTGGTGAAGGGTATCATATAGTCGGCCCCGTCCGACTTTTGTATTGATGTTGGTTTGGTTAAAATACAACTTGACATTCCAATAGGAATTTAAATTTAGCATATCAAACTGAAGCTAGAAATTTCAGCCTAAAATGTTTTCAGATTAAGCACCCATTTAGATTTAATGCAAATGTTTAACGAAATTTTCTTAGGCTAGACCCCATTTAACGGTAGACGGGACGTTTTTCATCCCAATCATCTTAATTGCTTTCGTATTTTAGATGATATATATTTAAATTGAAACGATTCTCACCAATTTCAAAATGTTTTGTCTTTGAGCAAAATAAGTAAGCCTAAAATTCCTAACAATTTTTTTTACAAAAAATTATAAATTCAATGGGTTGTGGGTTTTCGTTTGTATTTTACATACAAATATTGTTATACACTGCCCAATAATGTGTTACTATTTTATTTTCGGCATGACAAAGTCCTTCTAAGTTTACACAGAAACCACATACATACACATTTCAATTCCCTTTGATTCGAAACTTTCATTGCAAAATTTTTGTTCCTTTCACTTTTTATATATTCGTGCTTGTATTTATCTAAATGACATATACATACACAAGTACCAGAAACGAATTCAATACATATATAGAAGCAACAAGAGGAAGTTATTCAGACATTATCCTTTGCTGCCAACATCATTTATGTGACAGTTGGATGGTATGTACGCCATATGCACATTTATCGTTAACTTCGCATGAAGTTCCCTTGAGCAACGCCTTTTAATTTAAATTCGTTCACGCCCCTTCGTTGAGATTGGCATTAATCGAGCTGCTGTGGAGTGAACATTATGTATTTTTAATAATGTTTCCCTCGGCCTGGTAATGCAATAAAGGGTACTTGTTCGTCTGTGTGTAATTCTTTCGTGTGAATTAGAAAGGAAAAGTAATAAAGTAGACAGAGCATTCGATGTGTATTTGGGGAATTCGAAATGGCGAAAGTTTTCAAAACGCTTGAAATTGTTGATGAAAAGGGCGTTTGAATGACTCTAATTGAATAACGACTTCATAAAGAGGGAGTTTTCGGGGTGTTACATAATAATGTGTCTATCATATGTCTGTGTTCAAGGAATGCAATTAGACACGGGGTTGTAGTTTGCACTGCACATAAATCGGATAACTTAAAAATGTGGTACCGAGAATTATGTCTTTGTGCATATGTTTGTAACTGGCAAAAGAAATCGGCACAGGTCACTTATTTGGCTCAAGGACGAACCCGAAAATTGGATCAGATTTAGATAAAACTCCCATGTTTCGTCCGATTTTATGTAAATGATGCACTAAATTCCCAAATATTGGTCCGATCGAGACAACATTTAGAAAAGCGTATTAAAGTTACTACATGCTGGCATCCGTGAAGTTTTGTTGAAATTGATTCAGATTTAGATATATCTTCCATATATATTTTCATTCGATTTCATCTAAATGGTGTACTAAATAAGTAAATTTTCACTGATTAGGACGATCATAGACCCATAGTAAAAATGTCCTGTAAAGGTGTTTTTTCACATCACAATAATACCAAAATACTTCCACAATCGCCATTTCCGACTTTGATCCCTTTCTTACTGAGAGAATCTGATTTAACAAAAATCCAACATATAAACACTGTTATATATTTCATAACAAGGTTTTTTACGCTTTAAATTATATAAACCTGAGTCCTTATATATATTCCGACGCTTCTTCAACCTTGTTCTCATGCTGTATACGCTTGTGTATTGTGTATAATATACAGTGCCACACATAAGTATTGGCACAATCATCAATTTTTAACTTGACCGCTATTTTTCAGCACCGTCTCCCAGTCTACACAAAAAAAATATTTTTCCGAAAGAACCCATGTTGTTACTTAACTAATGCAGAAATTTTTATTTGAAAATTTTTTTTTAAAACTTTTTTATATTAACAATAAAATAATGCAATTTCATCGCACAAAAGTATTGGCACACTTATATTTATATCTTAAATATATAAAATATTTGTCTATTTAGTACTTTGTTGGCAAGCCCTTTTGCTTGATTACTGCGTCCAAACGGTTTGGCATGGAATGCACTAATTTCTTGGTAGTTTCCTCCCCTATTTTTTGCCATTCTTCTATAAGTGCCTGCTTAAGTTCTGACTTATTGGAAATGGGCCGCCTTTTTACACGTCTGTCCAGTTCCTCCCACAAATGCTCAATGGGGTTGAGGTCTGGAGATTGCGGTGGATGTGGCAGGACATGTGCGATATTCATTGTTAGCCACATACGCACATCATGAGCAGTATGTTTCGGATCATTGTCCTGTTGAAATGTAAATGACCTCGGTAGATTCAGTTTGTTCGCGCTTTTTTTTACGTTTTCCTTTAAAATATTTAAATAAACTGTTTTGTCCATAATGCCATCTATGAAGACCAGCTCACCGACCCCCGCAGACGACATGCAACCCCATACCATAACTCCTCCTCCACCGTGTTTGACAGTAGGTGCAAGATTTTTTTTTTCATATGCCGTATTGGGCTTTCTCCATACAGTAGAGCGGCCATCAGAACGGAAAATGTTGTACTTACTCTCATCCGAGAATAGCACTTGGTCCCAGAAGCTGTTCGGTCGGCTCCCATATTCTCTTGCGTAGGCTAGGCGCTTCTTCTGGTTCTTTAAAGAAATAAGCGGCTTACGTCTAGCAACTCGGGCACTATAATCAGCCTCATGGAGCACTCTTCTGACCGTCATGGGATGAATTTTCTTTCCAGTCTCCTCTTGAACTTCAGCTGTTAATTGTGTTGATGTTTTTTTGGGGTCCTTTTTAATTTCTCGCACTATCTTTTGACGCTCCCGGTCACTTAAAACTCGTGGACGGCCAGGGCGTTTTGCGTTTTGTAAATTTGATTCGCCTTTAAACCTGTTGACGATGCTTCGAATTGTGAAACGGCTTCTGTCCATCATTTGGCCGATCTCAGCAAACGATTTTCCTTGGCTGTGAAGGTGCATTATAATTTTTCGCTCAGATACACTCGTTTCTTTTTTCTTTGGAACCATTTTTTGTATTTTCTGCATTTAATTTTACTCCTTTAACAAAAACTTTAAATAACGGTAAAATGACACGGTAGATAATTTCAGGAACAAATTGCTACGAACAAAGCAAAAGGGTAGACAATTTTAGGAACCAATATTTTTGCAAAAAGAGTTGCCAGCTGGCACAAATTAGGAAAAAATATAATAGATCATGTAAGTGTGCCAATACTTTTGTGCGATGAAATTGCTTTATTTTTTTATTAAACAAAATATAAAAAAGTTTTAAAAAATTTTTTTGAAATAAAAATTTCAGCATTAGTTAAGTAACAACATGGGTTCTTTAGGAAAAATATTTTTTTTGTGTAGACTGGGAGACGGGGCTGAAAACAAGGTTGTGCCAATACTTATGTGTGGCACTGTATACATACACACAAAACAGCGGAAACAATTTTTAAATAGTTTCCGTATTCTTTAGTGCTCTTCAGTAGCTATACCATTTCATTTTGCTTACAATTCGCAATTTGCAAATTCAGCATCCTGGGAGCATTGTTAGTTTCTCCCCATTGTAGACAGTTGTTTCTCCGACTGTTTGGTGGACCATTTGTGTCGCTGTTGGTTGTAGTTTTCTTTGAAGCCTCACTATTCTCCGTTCTATTCAATTAGTAAATAAGTAAATTTTCACCGATTAGGACGATCATAGACCCATAGTAAAAATGTCCTGTAAAGGTGTTTTTTCACATCACAATAATACCAAAATACTTCCACAATCGCCATTTCCGACTTTGATCCCTTTCTTACTGAGAGAATCTGATTGAACAAAAATCCAACATATAAACACTGTTATATATTTCATAACAAGGTTTTTTACGCTTTAAATTATATAAACCTGAGTCCTTATATATATTCCGACGCTTCTTCAACCTTGTTCTCATGCTGTATACGCTTGTGTATTGTGTATAATATATACATACACACAAAACAGCGGAAACAATTTTTAAATAGTTTCCGTATTCTTTAGTGCTCTTCAGTAGCTATACCATTTCATTTTGCTTACAATTCGCAATTTGCAAATTCAGCATCCTGGGAGCATTGTTAGTTTCTCCCCATTGTAGACAGTTGTTTCTCCGACTGTTTGGTGGACCATTTGTGTCGCTGTTGGTTGTAGTTTTCTTTGAAGCCTCACTATTCTCCGTTCTATTCAATTAGTTTAAATAATTTATTATTGTTTAACTTTAGAGGCAGAACAAAAACGACAGAAAACCAGAAACAGATGTAGTGAGGCCGGATGGAAAAAAGAAAAACAGCAACAAAAACTATTTGTCTAAGGGGAGAACAACACAATTTATGACAGGAGCTTTTGACTTGGAGAGCAAGCTGAAATAAATTTAATTTAAACTAATAACAAATGAAAACGGCATTAGGTTAGTACCGATCCATAACAGAGGTGTTATAGGTTATCAAAACAAAAAGAAAATTTGCACAAAGAGTTGCAGCTTTTCATTACAGATAATAAATGCTTTAGAAATAAATTAAATATCAACGTAGTTCCACGCTTTCACAACATCATCATTCACAACACATCATTCTCGATCGTATTCATAACTCTGTGCCAAATTTCGTGTACATCAAAAGATTTCCAGGGACTTTAGTGAACTATTTACCTAAAATCGGGCGAAGCTATATATGGGAGCTATTTCTAAATCTGAACCGATTTTCACGAAACTTGGCAAATATCATTCTAGACCTTATTAATTACGCTGGGCCAAATTTCGTGCAAGTCAAAAGATTTCCAAGAACTTTAGTGGATTATTTACCTAAAATCGGGCGAAGCTATATATTTGAGCTATATCTAAATCTGAACCGATTTTCTCAAAACTTTTCACACATCATTCTAGACTTAATTCAGTACACTATGCCAAAATTCGTGCAAATCAAAAGATTTCCAGGGACTTTAGTGGACTATTTACCTAAAATCGGCCGAAGCTATATATGGGAGCTATACCGAAATCTGAACCGATTTTCACTTTGCACATATCATTCTAGATTTAATTTAGTACGTTGTGCCAAATTTCGTGCAAATCGAAAGATATATAGGGACTTTGCTGCACCATTTACCTTAAATCGGTTGAAGATGGATATGGGGGTTATATCTAATTCTGGACCGATTTTCGCGAAACATTGCACTCTTCATTCGTGACCTTATGCATTACGCTGTGCCAAATTTCGTGCAAATCGAAAGATATATAGGGACTTTGGTGCACCATTTACCTTAACTCGGACGAAAATATATATGGGAGCTATATCTAAATCTGCACCAATTTTTCGTCCTTGGGCCAAACAAATGAGCTGTGCCAAATTTGATCCGATTTGGATCATAAATGCGACCTGTACTTTGTTTACAATTTAACATGGACAGACGGACGGACATGCATAAACCGACTTAGAAAGTGATTCTATGCATATTTTCAAAAGGAACCATGGGTCTATCTCGATTATTTTTGCCTGTTACAAACATATGCACAAAGACATAATACCCTGTAACACAGTGTGGTGAAGGGTATAATAATGTTCCATATTTCAGAAACTCAGGTTAGAACACTGGGATAGGAACTTCATCATACCAAAAAACTAAACGAGAAAATTGTATTTGAAAATATTGAATAATTTATGGGAAGATGTTCTTTATACACCAGGAATCCGATTCACTAAATTACAACCACATCGATCAGAAATTTCGGTTCAAACCTTAATAATACCAAAAATGTAAAAAATGGGTAAAACAGGTTGAGACGAACTACATTTTGTATGTTCTCTATCGATTTGTGACTAAGCCACTCATTTCACGGTCTTCGTGTCAAAGTAAAACTATGTATGTATCATTTTTCAAAAATTTATCTGCATGTACCTTTAAATGATGCTGACATTTTGAAGCTCGATTTTGAGTGTTTTTTTATTTTATTTCTAGTTTTAATGCGCAAACAGAAATTTCCAAAAATCGATTATAAGATTATTGTCGTCGCGAATCAGAGTATGTAGTATCCTTATTTCGGGCCAACATTTAGATCTGTCATTTGATTCATATGTGTACCCGCGATCAGTTAGGTTTCTTACGTTTCGGATGCAATAAAATTTTCTTCGTGAAAATCCGCCTACTAGAACGGCGGGAACTGAGGTTCCAAAAACACTAAGTTTGGCAAAAAATGTTTTTGAAAATATTGCTGATTTATTTGCGTTTTCTGTTGATAATTTCCATTTCAATAAATGACCTGTTACGGATTTTGTACTGTTGCGAAAACAGAACATTAAGATCTTCAGCCAAAGGAGAGATGTTCCCAATTTATCTCAAAAATGGTGTGAGCTGGGTTATCCATGGTTCTTAATGGACCGCATTGCAATTGGTATACATCGATGTATTATTTAGGGTGCCCACTGAAATCGGATGCGCGTTAATGACATAAGAAGTTTTCGAAAATTATTCGCGTTTTTTGGTACTTCCATACAACGTGTGGGGTCATCTTAGACGTCAAATAAAATTTCGTAAAATATACATGGATTGGAAGATAAACTTCAGTACTTTCTGAAACCACATGCACATCAAATGATTTTAAGGGATTACGCGATTTAGATGCAATTGAAAATGTATATTTCATAATATAGTTTTATTTTAAAATTTATTCCTATTTATAAAACCGGAAGGGTCTTGCTATAATCCGCAAAGAGTATACTTATACTTATACACATTAACATATACTTATACTCATTATTAACAAATAAAATCTCAATTTATAACTAGAACAAAAAAAAATCGGGTAAAATAGAAGAATAACCCCAATTTTTTTCTGAAATTTCTTCTACGAAATTAAAAAATTAATATGATGACATTATTTCTTTGAACAAAAACAAATATTTTTCCTCAATATATTGCCACTGTAATTTACAAACCGCTACATAGATTTATGTGATTTTGATATAATTTGATTCATCTTGGTGTTTAGATTATGTAGATATTTTAAAATTAATTTTTAGGTTGATAAATGTCATTAATATAATAAAAACAATGAAGTAATCACCTGAATTTTTATTATTTTTCTCATATTTCGCGAAAATGTGCAACTTATATATTTATGTCAGCCTTTATGCCACCAAAATATTGAGAAATAGGGCCACAAGAAATTGAAAATTGATCATTTTCTGTGGGAGATTTTCTACCTATTTAGAATATAAATGATAAAATTACAACCCATTTGTTTTAAACACCTGCCCAAACTCCACAAAATAGCGAATTTGTAATTTAAGCGCTATATGGGGGGCTTCCCAAAAACTGGACCATTATAGCCACCACCCTATTATTATACCTGTCATTCCGGTTGCAACGTCTCCATATACATAAGTTCAGAGCGTTGCGCACTAAATTATCCACCTTTTTACCTTTATAGGCTTTGTTGAACATTCGTAATACCCACCACACAAGAATCTTATTTAATTAAAAACGACAAAAATTGATAAAAAAAAAACATTTTAATTAACCGAAAAATGTTTACATGTGTAGAAGAAGAAGTTTTTCAATGACTGGAATTCTATTTTCAAACCAGTAAGGAAAGTACCCTTTACCACTTTGGCGTCGTATTTTTGAAGGACCATTAACATGAAATTGGATCAATAAACATGTCATTCTGCAACCTATATTTCATTTGTCAGATATAAAGTTGCTTCTTACAATGGAACAAAAATTGTGTAAATCAATTTAAAACAAATATCAATCGGACTCCCTGTCCGATAAATAAATATCTGATAAACATGAGAAGTTCGGTGCAACATTTACTTAAAACTATATATATATATAAATATAAAAATGGAGCCAAAAAAATGTATACTAACTCATCAATTGTGAACGGCTGGGCCGATTTGACTCAAAATTTCTTTCAGCTGTCGGTAATTACAGTGGGAAGGTTTTTATGAAAGAAAATTTTGAGAAAAATCCGCGAAAATCTTGCAAAAGTTATTTTAAAGAAACGGCTGGACCAATTTGACTTAAAGTTACTGTTAGTAGTCCGTAATTGATGTGGAAAGATTTTCACGAAAGAACAATTTGAAAAAATCCGCGAAAATGGATTGTCATTGCCATAAATTTATATTTTCATTAGAGTTAAATTTAATAAGAAACCAAAAAGAGAGAGTAATTATTATTTGCTCACGTTTTCCATAAAATCAAGATTTATTATTTTGAAAATATAAGTTATGTTATGTGAAACAATTTGCATGGTATGTATAGGTTGTAAAATTTTTCTCAAATAAAACTCAGTAAGACATGGTAATGTATAGATTAGGCGGTTCCATTATACAAAAACCTATACCGGCAATTATGAGGGATGTTTCTTACCCTACGGGGAATACCGAATTAAAGGCTATTAAATGGATATTTTGTTACTACTTTCCAAGTACTTAAAATCGGATAAGGATACTTAAAACTCACAATAATGGAACAAATTGTTTTTAATTTATAAATACATCGCATACCTCATGTGATATCTGGGCCACTGACCGAAACTTGATCGTGTCCTTAAAAGAAAACTACACCATGGATATTATTGAGAAAATTGCCAATATATAGACATACGTTTTTATACCCTCCATCATAGTATGGAGGGTATATTAATTTTGTCATTCCGTTTGTAACTCATCGAAATATTCATTTCCGACCCTATAAAGTATATTCTTGATCAGGGTAACATTCTAAGACGATCTAGCCATGTCCGTCCGCCTGTCCGTCCGTGCGTCTGTTGTAATCACGCAATCTTCTGAAGGAATTGAGATAGGGTGCTGAAATTTTGCATAGGGTTGTCTTTTGTCTCCAGGCAGGTCAAGTTCGAAGATGGGATATATCGGTCCACGTTTAGGCATAGCTCCCATATAAGGGTACCCCCAATTTTCGGTATTTTGGGGTTCTTGACCGAGTTTTTCAACTGAATTCGCTGACATTTGATACACTGGGTTCTTATTGGGTACTAAGTGTCTCCACAAAAAATTATGAGTATAGGTCCACTTTTTCTGGTAGCCCCATATAACGGCATCTTCTAATTTTCAGTATTTTGGGGGTTTTGATCGTATTTTTCCACCGAATAGGCTGTAATTTAGTATTTTGAGTTCTTAATAGGTAGCAAATTTATCCACAAAAAATTATGAATACAGGTCCATTTTTTCGGGTAGCCCCCATATAAGGGTACCCCCAATATTCGGTATTTTGGGGATCTTGAGCGCGTTTTTCAACCGAATTCGCTGCAATTTGGTATTTTGTAGTCGTATATGGTAACAAATCTCCCTACCAAAAATTATTTATATTCGCACCCTTTTTGGGGTAGTCCCCATATAACCCCCTTTTTTATATTAAAATAGTTATCTAATTTGTTCCGCGTTTTGGGTTTGGTTCTAAGAGTCTGTCGTAATCATTTAACCTGCGGAGGATATCGAGATGAAGTTAGAACGTAAGGTTCGATAATGAACTATACATGAACTATAACCCGCATTTAGGCCTAGCACCTGTGTGGGAGGTATCAGAGGGAGTGGACCGATAGTCCACATTTTCGAACCTGCACTAAGTTTGGAAGAATAATAAGATAGGCACAGGTTGGATGAAATCAACATTTTCTGGAACATGGTTTACATTATGGTTTTGGTATTTTCCCTACATTTTCATTTCAACTACCTTTTAGTATATCTATGGCCGAACTTAACGCTTTTTCGCTTGTTATGTTTTAGTACAAACGAAAACGTCTATCAATATATTCAAGATAGTTCAATGATGTTAGGAATTCGCTATATATGATTACAAATACGTCAACAAAACACGAAGGTATTATTGAATATTTTCTTATATTGGGGAAGAATACATTTAAATTCGAATCTTACATTTAGGCAATTCCGCATAACGTGCTCTTTGTGTCTAACTTATATGTGCCTTTATGGTTCCTCAAATGTATTTTTAAGTATGTGCAAATTGTTTACATGGTGTATTGACTTCGGCTCTTTGCAATTGCATTGGGAAGGTTTTTACGAAGAAAATGTTGAGAAAAACATCAAAAAACCTGGAAATTGGAATAATCGAACGTTGTGTTAGTTACATCGTTTATAACTCAAGAACGTCTGCACCGATTTTGCCGATTCAAAGGACTTATAAATCGTATGTGATCAGAATAGGAAAATATGCAAACTAATTGTGAAATTCCGCCAAACCAAATATGTATATTACGTAATATTTAAATTTCGCCAATGTTTGTATCGAGCTTTAATGTTTAAATAAATTGTTGTTTTTTAAGACATATGCTTTTTTGAGTTAGTTAGATTAAAACTTCCAATTTCATAAAATATGTGTATGTTCTACGAAAATAATGATAATGATAGCATTATTAGTATTCCCGTGAGATATTTGAAGTTTTGTCTTATTTTCTTCAGAAATCGCATTTTCATATTTGTCAAAAAGTGGATGTGGACCTACGTAACCATAAACAACAACTTATTAAAATGCTAAATTTAAATCAAGTTGTTAAAAAATTTGAGGATATAACAAATCCAATTACAACATTTCACGATTTAGAGTTATGGTATAAAACTGGCATTTACAATTAAAAGAAGGTATACGGCGTCAACATTGGTCAAACATCCCCCCTTACCTACCTAAAAACTACATATATAATATATAGCAAACATATACAAATCTATACCGGCAATCTGAAAGCTAATTAACAATTTGTTTAAAAATGGAATATACCTATAACTATGGCAAAACAACGTGTGCCGGGTCAGCTAGTATATATAGAAATCTGAACCGATTTCATCGAAATTTGTCATAGCTTAGGTTATACTAATTTCAGTATGTTTTGTGTCACATTTTGAGTTCTTGGTGCATCATTTATTTAAAACCGGGAGAAAATATATATGGGAGCTCCATCCAAATTTGAACCGATTTCAACAAAACATTCCACACGCTAGGTTATATTCACTTCATTACGTTAAGCTAAATTTTGTGTTGATATATAGGGACTTTGGTGCACCGTTTACATTAAATCGGACGAAAATATATATGGGAGTTTTATCTAAATAAATTGGACCAAACAAGCGAACTATGTCAAATTTCACTCAGTTCGGATCATAAATGCGACCGTATAATGTTTACTATTTAACAGGAACTGACAGACCTGTTACAAACATATTTACAATGACATAATACACTGTACCACAGTGTGGTGAAGGATATAAAAACCAACAATTCAAAATACCCATTATCAATTTTTAAAATTTTCAACTTTATATTTTTAGACACAATGCGTTTACTTTTGAGGTGAATAAAATCGTACGCATGCGCATGAATTTAGGTACGACCCTCAGAGACCCCATAGTAAACGTTTTTATCAATTTAGACATGTTCGTTTGTTTGTCAGACTTTTTAAAACTCGATAGAAATCGGAATATTTAGTTCTGAAGTTTAGAATATACATTGATAGGGGCACGTTTTTTCAACCGAATTGGCTGTAATTTGGTTTGTCTTTGACGCAAGTTTCATGATGGCATCCATACACGGAACCCCTAATTATTCGAATTTGGGACACGTTTTTGGTTGTAATTGATTACAAAATCTGGCTACCAAGAACTATCAATAAAGGTCAACTTTCTCCATATTTTTTGTAATTTTGTGCACGTTTTGGCTGTACACTTTTATTTTCGGCTGCCATTGAGTTTTAAATCTTCCTAACAGAAATAAATATCGGTTACTTTTGGTATATCAACCGTTACTCCTCAATTCCGGTATGTTTCAGGACTTAGTTCAATAGAAGTTTCCGTATTTTGGTATTTCCTGTTCTCCTGAGAGACACGATTTAGATATTTTGAATGTCGGAGGGTATACAAATTTTTACCTTTTTTATTCTTATTTAAGATATAAGAACAAAAAAAAAAACATTATTTGATGAGAAATAATAAATACAAATGATTTTTTTCTTCATAAACTAAGCCAACTTCTTATTAATGCATTTTTGTATGCTCGCGTGTGGTCTTCTTCATAAAATGGCCAGACACATAAAGCTAACTTATATTTTATTTATACGCTCTATTATTCTTTATTATGGTTGGACAATCCTTAGACTTCTAACCGTTCGTTGGTATTTGTCCAATGGGAACCATTGGAGTTGCTTTAACTCCACACCATAAACCTTTGCCATTGGAATAATCTATTTACCGGTTCAAGCGATACCCAGTGGGCATTTGTCTGCCTTAAAATATGTTGAAGACACACAGATGGACAAATTCATTACCTATGCACCCCCTCAGTCGGCAATGCATGACTCGGGAAAATAAATAAAATAAGAAAACCTATAAAGTATTCGTTGATGCTGGTCATCCCCATGGAGTTGCTTAAGTTCCATTTAATGTGCACAGTTTGCCATTTTATGAGTGCTTGTTGTCGTCATGCAATTAACATTTCGTATGGTATGTCAGAAATTTAGTTAATCTATATTTGTGTATATGGTACATATTTCGTAAAAAAAAACATTACGATGGCGTGTACACAAAAACAGAATAGGAACTTGTATGGCTATATATAATATGGTGCTTAAAATTAAATTTTAATTATACAAAAGACGCAAATGTATCGATTATACCTACACAAATTATTCGGAGCAACACTGTTTAAGTGTGCAAATTTAATATAACAACATAACATATAGGAGCGATATTTGAATCGAGGGTAATTTTTACTATAATACAACCGGGAACAATTAGATATACAGTGACTCCATCGCATAATCGGACAAAAGTTTTTCAAATATAAATGTATTCTGAACTTTAAAAAAAGTGTTAAACATTTTTTTGTTTTGCATTTATTTCGACATTTAGATCAAGAAAGTGGTAATACTAAATAAAAATAAATTTAAATGGCTCCAGAAGGGAAACAATTCAGTGTGGAAATCAGGAAATTAATAGTTAAATTGAATTATTAAGGTAAAACAGTAAGAGAAATTGCCGAATTTGTAGGAATGAGTAAATCTACTGTCCACGACATTATAAAGAGGCTCCGTGATGAGTTCAGATTGACCACTAAAAGCAGAGAAGGTCAAGGGAAGATATTAAATGAGCGAGAAGAGCGTTCGATATTAAAAGAAATAAAACAATATCCATTTAAAACCGCAAAAGAACTTAAATAAATTTAACCAGTGAGCAGAGCAGTATAGTCGGACGGGGCCGACCATACGATACCCTACACAACTACCACGGAAATCTCACATTCTGCGGATTTTTATTCCGAATATGGACAATATTTCGAAATAGTTGCACACTCTTGCCCGATTAGAGGTCAAAAGCACCTCTTCCTTACACTGACATATTTTCCGGATATTCCCAATATTTAGTACAGCCCTTCTAAAAACTTGTCCAGATTCCATTCACTGTGGTTTCTGTTGTGACGTTCGGCATGTGGTCTATAGATCGAATCAAAAAAAAAAATAAGTTTTTGGTGCACTCCATCCCAATATTATTATCATATCATCACCGAAAATTATAGGCGTTGTCCTTGACCATACCTGGATTATCATGGAACATTTTACAGCGATCAGCGCCATATTTCAGCCCTCTAGTGTGGTGATGGGTTACTAAATAATATATTAATACGTAAGCACCTGTTCATATTTGAGTGTAACTCCCACATCTGAGTACATACGACCATATAAATGGTATCAATTTAAAGGTCAACCACTCCTCTTGGATATGCTATCAACTTCTCGGGTCTTTGTTCTTCAGGGGTAAATATATATGCTATAGAATACAAATTTTGTCATTTTTCACACAAAAGTCCGGGTCCATTTGACCCATTAAATATTGACCGATCTTTATCAAAACATGCATACTTATTCTCTGGCCCGATCACCTTCTCCATGCAAAAATTCGCTGTGTTTGGGCCATAATTGCGGCCTCTGGAGCGACCAGAAAAACCGACAAAAATAAAGTTTTTGGTCCATTTCATCCCCTTAATATTAACCGATCTTTTCCCAAAACAATAGGGGTCTTCATTGGCCAGAACCCATCCTACATGCAAAATTTCGTGAAGATTGGTACATAACTGTAGCCTGTATCGTGTTAACAAATTATAATGGACAGACGGACGGACACACATGTCTAGATCGACTCAGCTAGTCGAGATATGACGATCGGTATACTTAAAGGTGGGTCTAGGACCAATATTTCGCGGCGTTACAAACTTTTGGGGCTGCACAAAGCTATAATACCCTGACAACATAGTTGTGTAGGGTATAAAAACTCGCACTAGAAAATTTGTGTGCCTAAATACTGTTCGCAATACATTACATAAATATGATTATTATGGGAGAGTTGCAAGAAAAAAGCCATTTATAAGCCTTAAAAATAAAAACAGTAGAATAAAATACGCCAAGGAGTATTTGATAAAAGCTGAAGATTTTTGGAAGCAGGTAATTTGATGATAGATCATCTTAAAAAACATTTCTATTGATAGTTTTCATTATATTAAGGTTCTGTTTACTGACGAAAGCTAATTTAATTTGCACGAATCAGATGGAAATATGTATGTGTGGCGTAAGCCAAATGCTGAATTTAATCATAAGAATACAAAAGCCACTGTTAAGCACGGAGGAGGTTCTGTTATGGTTTGGGGCTGCATGTCGAGTGCGGGAGTAGGCAATTTGCATTATATTGATGGTAAAATGGACAAATTTGTCTACCTCAACATTTTAAAACAAAATGTAAAGCAAAGTGCAGACAAATTGGGTATCACGAACAACATTGCCTTTTATCAAGACAACGATCCCAGGCACATATCAGGTGTTGCAAAGCTTTGGTTGATCCATAACTGCCCCAAACTTATACAAACACCTGCACATAGCCGTAATTGAGCATCTTTGGAAAGAATTAGCTAGGAGAGTGTATGAAAAAAATTTAACTCCTTAGTACAGCTTAAGGAGGCTTTACTGGAATCGTGGAGCTCCATAGAGCCGGAGGTATGCCAGAATTTGGTCAAATCAATACTGAAGCGTTTACAGGCCGTTCTGGAGAACAAAGGATATGCAACTAAATATTAATTTCTCGATTTTTTGCATCATTCAACATTGATACTTTGCTTAGTCTGATTTTGCGTTGAACACAATAAATTGAGTTAATTTTGTTTTTCTGACGAAATTTACTGTTATCACTAGGAAAGTTGTTGTTTTTTTTGTATTGTTCAGAAATATAAGTAAGTAATGTGTAAATAAAAGCGAAAAAACTACACATTTAGACAATTTTTTTGAAATGTATATCATTGTACATATATAATAGCACATACCCGCTACTTCGTTAGCGTATGTTGAAATTATTTAAATAGGTCTGCATATTTTATTTTGTTTTCACTGAGAACTGCATATATCAGCAGAGCTAATCAACATACACACCAATATTGTCCTTAATTATAATTTAGTTGCTTTTTATCTCCTAATACGTATGTTCAAACCTACCTCCATACCTCAACACTACACACCATTTCTCATCGCAACACAAATCTAGCTCTATACTAATTTTAGTACATTTTATAAAATTTCATACTCTTGTAGTATTATTTTCAAATTTCATAAATCCAGCACTATATATTTACCCATATCTTAATTTTACCAAATAGAGTACCATTTGGTACACATTAATATAAATACAATATAAATCATATTTTCTTTATTTCAGGATTTCGATCGTTTCACCCATACGAAATTGCACCAAATTTAATACCAATTTACAACACATTAGTAAGAATTTCCTAAATTTACTACATAGCCATATCATGCATCCCAACAGTGATCCTATCTTCAAATTTCAAGGTTCCAGATCTATATGTTCACCCAAATCCATATTTGATAGCATTTCGTACACATTTTTGCAATCTTCCAAAACTTCCTGCAACTCAATACGAATTTTTCTAAACTTTATTTTTTAATCCCGATTTTAAGATTTCACCCAAAATTTAAATGGAACCAAATTTGGTACATTTTAGTATGTATTTCCAAAATTCCCTACATATCCTAACTGTGATCCTAAATTAAATGTTCAAAATTGGGGCTCTATTGGTTCACCCAAAATCCAAGCTGTACCAAATTTGGTACCATTTAGTACCCAAAATTATGAATTTCCAGAACAGTAGTTGTAACACAATCCTAAACTTCAACAGTAACCTTATTTCCAAATGTCAATGTTCCAGCTCTATCGGTTCACACAAATACACATTTGGAACCATTTAGTACATATTAGTTTGAGTTTCCAAAGCTTTCTAAATAGATGTGGGAAGATTTTTAATACATTGATGTGGTATTAACAAGTGAAAAAGCATTAAGTTCGGCCGGGCACATACCAAAAAGTGGGCATATACCGATAATTCTACAAACCGATTTATGTAAACCATTATGTACACCAAATACAAACTTCAGCAATTTTTAATGGAGATTTTTCCTAAAATCTGTAAAATCCAAAAAGTGGACTGATACTGATAACGCATGGTAGAGTATAAAACCCTCAAACTACTGTAATTTAGATTACAAAGTTATATGAGGCTATGCCTAAAAAGGGACCAATATTGATTAGATAGTGTAGGAAATAGTGAATATTTGGGGATATCATTATATGAGGGCTATGCCTAATTAATGACCGGTATATGCCAATATTGAACCCAATATTTTAATTGTTTATCTCAATTCTTTCCTTCAGGAGGTATCACTATATTGAGGAGATGCCTAAATGTGGAGAGATTTGCTACCCAATAAGAAGTCAAATTACAAAATGACAACCAATTCGGTGAAAAAATCCAATCAAAACCCCCCAAAAACTGGAAATCGGGAGGTACCCTTAATGGGGGCTACCAGAAAAAGTGGACCTATATTTATAATTTTTGTGGGAAAAATTGGTACCCAATAAGAACCCAAATGTACCGAATTTCAGCGATTTCGGTTCAAAACCGCCCTCAAGAACCCTAAAATACCGAAAATTGGGGGGTACCCTTATATGGGGGCTACCCGAAAAAATTGACCTATTTTTATATTTTTAGTATAGAGATTTGCTGCTCAATAAGAACTCAAAGTACCGAATTTCAGCGAATTCGGTCGAAAAATTGCGATCAAACCCCCCAAAATACCACAAAATGGGGGGTACCCTTATATGGGGGCTATCCGAAAATATGGACCCACATTTAAAATTTTTAGTGGAGAAATTTGCTACGAAATAAGCACACAACTACCAAATTGCAGCGAATTTGGTTGAAAAACGCGCTCAAGAACCCCAAAATATCCAAAATTGGGGGGTACCCTTATATGGGGGCTACCCGAAAAAATGGGCCTATATTCATAATTTCTTGTGGTGAGATGTGGTACCTAATAAGAACTCAAAATACTAAATTACAGCTAATTCGGCGGAAAAATACGTTCAAAACCACCAAAATACTGAAAATTAGGAGGTACCGTTATATGGGGACTACCAGAAAAAGTGGACCTATATTAATATTTTTTTGTGGACACATTTAGTACCCAATAAGAACTCAAAGTACCAAATTTCAGCGAATTCGGTTGAAAAACGCGTTCAAGAACCCCAAAATACCGAAAATTGAGGGGTACCGTTATATGGAGGCTACCCGAAAAAATGGGCCTATATTCATAATTTCTTGTGGAGAGATTTAATACCCAATAAGAACCCAATGTAGCAAATTTCAGCGAATTCAGTTGAAAAACGTGTTCAAGAACCCCAAAATAATTGAAAATTGAAAAATTGACCTATATTTATAATTTCTAGTAGGGAGATTTGCTACCCAATAAGAACTCAAAGTACCAAATTTCAGCAAATTCGGTTGAAAAACACGCCCAAGAACCTCAAAATACCGAAAATGGTGGGATACCGTTATAAGGGAGCTATGCCTAAACGTGAACCGATATATCCCATCTTCGAACTTGACCTGCCTGCATACAAAAGACAACTTTATGCAAAATTTCAGCACCCTATCTCAATTCCTTCAGAAGATAGCGTGATTTCAACAGACGGACGGACATAGCTAGATCGTCTTAGAATTTTACCCTGATCAAGAATATATATACTTTATAGTCGGAAATGAATATTTCGATGTGTTACAAACGGAATGACAAAATTAATATAGCCTCCATACTATGGTGGAGGGTATAAAAATCTTCCCACAAACAAAAATTATGTATAGTGGCCCACTGTATCCCCGTTATTTGGTATTTTGTGGTACAATGGCTCAACGCCCTTTTCACTTGTTACATGTTTAAATGTGATATTTTTTGTGTTCATCAGGTTCGGTTTTTATAAACTTCTGTGCAGGGGTTATATGCCCGCTTTAAAAAAATAATCACTTATTTTTTCTCTATACATATCAAAATTTTACGACAACTTGAAGGAGGTCATATGACACCATGACGTTCCAATTTTATACATTCATCATAAAAATCGAAATGGCCTTTACTCAATTGGCCCATATCCATCACTTATAGCTATATTGCAAATATGTTTTATTTATGCACCTGAAAAAAAGAAAGACATTCCCATTGATATATTCAAATTGCTGTAAAAAATTCGAAATGAACCATCTGAAATGCTTTTAAGGAATTTCTGCTTTGTCGGAATTGTACTTTTTATTTTCATTCTTTCTGGTTCAGTTTTATGCCATCAGTCTTCGAGAATTTACAAACAAGCAAACCAACAACCAATGCCAGAATAAAAGGAGCAATCATAAAACTCAGACACCCTTTTCTGTAGTTTCGAATCCACCAACAAAAACAGAAAACAAACATTGTATGTTATTAATTCTCAGTGTGATTTTTATGTTTTTACCGCTTTAGACCCCATAAATGGTTGTTACGTGGGTGTACAATGGGGTCCATCCACCACCCACCATTTACCTTGTGTTCAACATGTCCTCTGTCGAGAGCTGTCTTAACGAACAAAAGTAAAATTTTTGAATATTTGAAATATTCATGAAGCACATTCTTCATTATTTATTAAAATGTATTCATGAACAATATGTTTCCCCGTATCATACCAATTGAAATGCGGCGATATCCCACCATTGCTACATGTAACCAAACCAAAACGTAAAAAAAATGCAAATTGTAAGGGGTGACAAGAACGTAAAGCTATAGGAGATGTACAAGCTATGTTCCATAGTCATGGTAGAAGGGTGACAAACAAACAATAAAATATGAACGACTGGGGAGTCAAAGATTGGTGGACATAGGGTACGTGCGTATCGTGTGGGGGAGGTGTGTTTGACTAAAATAGAACTTGGCAAATGGCATTTCAATAAAAGCAAGGGTAGACAAAAATGCAAACTCACAAGAGAATACAACATTTGAAACATAACATAATGTATTAAGCAACACGTGTAATCGTATGTAATACAGTTGGCAGGGTGTTGAATTTGAATAGGCTATTCTATAGTAGACAGAAATAAACTTATGTGGAGAATAATTAAAAAAATAATAACAAGATTGGCCGGGCACAACTTTTTATAATAATATCGCGGATGTTTTTGGATTTGGAAACCATTGGAAATCTCGGTGCACCATTTACATAAAATCGGACGAAAATAAATATAAAACCTATATCTCAATCTGAACCGATTTCAGCGAACCTCAACACACACAATTGCATTCGCTATGCAACATTTTATCTCAATCGGACAAATATTGGGAGTTTGGAGCATCATTTACATAAAATCGGACGAAGCTATATGGGAGCTATATATAATTCTAAACCGATTTGAACAAAAAATTTCACACATCAGTCTGGACCTAATTCAATACTCTGTGCAATTTTTTGTCTCAGTCGGACAAATGTTGAGTGTTTGGTGCATCATTCACATAAAATCGGACGAATCTATATATGGGAGCTGAACCGATTTTCTTCAATTTCAATAGGGTTCGTCCTTGGGCCAAATAACTGAACTGTGCCAAATTTCATCCAAATCGGATCATAAATGCGACCTGTACTTTGTTAACAAAAATACATGGACGGACAGACAGACGGACATGCTTAAATTGACTCAGAAAGTGATTCTATGCATATTCTCAAAAGGAACCGATTCCTTTTGCCTGTTACAAACTTATGCACAAAGACATAGTACCCTGTACCACAGTGTGGTGTGAAGTTCGGACATATTTTTCAAGCAATGGTGCTGAAATTTCACTGTGAGGGTAGTAATCATAATGGGGTCCCTGGGTCCAAGTTTTTATATAGCCCCCATATCTCCCGATTTAAAGTATTTTTTATCTATTAGACACATTTTACGACCACATTGGCTGTAATTTGGCACAGAGTGTTCTTTTTGGGTACCAAATGTCCATGCAAAAATTTATGTATGTAGGTCCATGTTTACTGGTAGCCCCCATACAAAGGTACCCCTATTTTGAGTATTTACCCAAAAATTGGGTATAAACTCATTAACTGGCAAACCACTTGCCATAGGCGGCCAAAGTTTGCCTCAGATGGTTTTTATATCAATACAAGTAAGGGTTGATATACCCACAAATGGGTATTTACCCAATTTACCGGAATGCTTCGGAATGTCCAATTTAGGCCAAATATGCACCGTTTTGTTGGTTAATTTGTTGCCATTTTAGAGGTAACTTCATAATGCCTGTCTCATAGATGTCCTGCTCTCTTTTTGCAAAAAAAAAAAAAAAAAACAGTAAGGAAAGTGGTAAATTCGGACGGGGCCGACTATATGATACCCTTCACCACTTCGGGTAAATTCAACAGATGAATCTTAACAGACGTCACATTTTTGATTTTCACGAAACTTAACACACATCATTCTAGACTTTATTCAGTACGCTGTACCAAAATTCGTTGAAATCGAAAGGTATACAGAGACTTTGGTACACCATTTTCCTTAAATCGGACGAAAATATATATGGGAGTTATATCTAAATCTGAACCGATTTTCACGAAACTTAGCACACATCATTCTAGGCTTAATTCAGTACGCTGTGCCAAATTTCGTGCAAATCGAAAGATATTTAGGGACATTGGTGCACCATTTACCTTAAATCGGACGAAAATTTATATAGGAGCTATATATATATATATATATCTGAACCGATTTTTATGAAACTTAGCACACACCATTCTAGGCTTAATTAGGTACGCTGTGCCAAATTTCGTGCAAATCGAAAGATATATAGGGACTTTGCTGCACCATTTACCTTAAATCGGACGAAAATATATATGGGAGCTATATCTAAATCTGAACCGATTTTTCCCAATTTCAATAGGGTTCGTCCTTGGGCCAAATAAGTGACGTATGCCAAATTTCATCCAATTCGGATAATAAATGCGACCTGTACTTTGTTTACAATTTAACATGGACAGACAGACGGACGGACGGACATGCATAAATCGACTTAAAAAGTGATTATATGCATATTCTCAAAAGGAACCATGGGTCTATCTTGATTCCTTTTGCCTGTTACAAACATATGCACAAAGACATAATACCCTGTATCACAGTGTGGTGAATGGTATAAAAAAAAACCAAATTACAAAGAATTTGGTTCAAAAACGCGCTCAAGAACCCCAAAATACCGAAAATTGGGGGGTACCCTTATATGAGGGTTACCCGAATAAATTGACCTATATTTATGATTTATAGTGGAGAGATTTGCTACTTAATAAGAACTCAACGTACTAAATTACAGTCAATTCGGTCGGAAAATACGATCAGAACCTCCAAAATACCAAAAATTTGGGGGTACTGTTATATGAAGACTACCAGAAAAACTGGACTTATATTTATAATTTTTAGTGGAGTAATTTGGTACCCAATAAGAACCCAATGTACAAAATTTCAGAGAATTCAGTTATAAAACGAGCTCAAGAACCCCAAAATACCGAAAATTGTGGGTACCCTTATATGGGGACTATCCGAAAAAAATTGACCTATATTTATAATTTTTAGTAGTGAGATTTGCTACGCAATAAGAACTCAAAGTACCAAATATCAGCGAATTCAGTTAAAAAACGTGCTAAATAACCACAAAATACCGAAAATTGGGGGGTACCCTTATATGGGAGCTATGCCTAAACATGGACCGATTTTCTCCAATTTCAATAGGGTTCGTCCTTGGGCCAATTTATGATTTATAGTGGAGAGATTTGCTACCTAATAAGAACTCAACGTACTAAATTACAGTCAATTCGGTCGGAAAATACGATCAGAACCTCCAAAATACCAAAAATTTGGGGGTACCGTTATATGAAGACTACCAGAAAAACTGGACTTATATTTATAATTTTTAGTGGAGTAATTTGGTATCCAATAAGAACCCAATGTACAAAAT
This sequence comes from Musca vetustissima, assembly GCF_032173495.1. Lineage (NCBI taxonomy): Eukaryota > Metazoa > Arthropoda > Insecta > Diptera > Muscidae > Musca > Musca vetustissima. The sequence goes on from NW_026886954.1 coordinate 64,314, forward strand.
TTCAGAGAATGCAGTTATAAAACGAGCTCAAGAACCCCAAAATACCGAAAATTGTGGGTACCCTTATATGGGGACTATCCGAAAAAATTGACCTATATTTATAATTTTTAGTAAGGAAATTTGCTACCCAATAAGAACTCAAAGTACCAAATTTCAGTGAATTCGGTCCAAAAATGCGATCAAAACCCCCCAAAATACCGAAAATTGGGGCTACCTTTATATGGGGACTATCCGAAAAAATGGACCTATATTTATAATTTTTAGTAGGGAGATTTGCTACCCAATAAGAACTCAAAGTACCAAATATCAGCGAATTCAGTTAAAAAACGTGCTAAATAACCACAAAATACCGAAAATTGGGGGGTACCCTTATATGGGAGCTATGCCTAAACATGGACCGTCCATGGGCCAATTAAGTGACCTGTGCCAAATTTCATCCAAATCGGATCATAAATGCGACCTGTACTTTGTTAACAAAAATACATGGACGGACGGACATGCATAAATCGACTCAGAAAATGATTCTATGCATATTTTAAAAAGCAACCATGGGTCTATCTCGATTATTTTTGCCTGTTACAAACATATGCACAAAGACAAAAAAAGAAAACTCTATTAGTCGATTTTCACAATCCTCCCTAGATACCAATTTTTTTATCATTAAAGAAATTTTGCAATGCAAGAAAAACGACAATAATTGTTTGCTGCCAAATCCGGACCGTATAAGAAATGGGTCTGTCTCATTCCGTTTGGCCAAAGCTTCGCAGATGGAAATTCGATGCATACTATTTATTTTTTCTATTATTCTATTTGGGTGTCACACAAACATCGAGCTTAATTCTGAATCCTTGTAAATGCTTTTGTGTAAATGGTTTAAAACAGTTTGATGGTCGGTTTTTAGCTCCTGGGCGATGTTACGACAGTTAACATGCCGGTCAACATCGATCATTTCTCCGATTTTATCGACATGATAATGGATTTCTTTTTTTTCCAACCTAATATACCACATCTAAATCTGAACCGATTTTTATATAACTTAGCACACATCATTCCAACTCAATTCAGTACGTTACGCCAAATTTCGTGCATATCGAAAGATATATCGTAGCTTTGGTGTACCATTTACATAAAAATATATATGGGAGCTATATCGAAGTCTGTACCGATTGACACGCAACTGAGGACACATTATTAGAGACTCAGTACGCTATACCAAATTTTGCAAATCAGAAGAAATAAAGGGGCGTCAATGCAGAATCTTCATAAAATCGGATGCACATATATAATGGAGATATATCTAAATCAGAACCGATTTTCACCAATTTCAATAGGGTTCGTCCTTGTGTCAAATAAATTACTTCCAAATCGGATTATAAATATGATCTGTACTTTGTTTGCAATTTAACATTTTTGCCTGTTACAAACGTATGACCAAATACATAATTCTCTGTACCGCAGTGTGGCAAAGGTTATAAAAATCCACCTTTGCGCCACTGTTTATGTATTTCCATTATTATTTTATGCAATTAAATATGAATTCTATATGTGAAATTTTTTACCAAGTTAGGGAAATGAGTCGGTGCCTGTATATGGGATATTACAAAAATCTTTTAAATTCCTTGAAGCTGAGGTTTGCAAGGTTATAACTCGCGAAATATGAATATATTGCATATAATTTAAATTAATTTCTATAAAATGAAGTGTTTTTGTCATAATCTTAAAATATTGGTAATAAAGAAATAAGTTGCGTTGAAGCTGTGATGGTGGTAATGTAAAAATATGGGTAAAAATGTGTTGAAGCCAACGAGTTTTTTGTGTTCCTTCCTGATTTGTGGCTAAACTACACGACGCACGCACATATGATCAGTGACTAAGTTGTAGAATACCCCATGGACAATATGGTTCTAATGCATGATTTTTCGATATAATCAATGGATCCACCAAAAATGGATGCTGACATTTTGAAGCCGGATTTTCCGTGCTTTTTTGAATTTTTCTTATAATTAGGATGCGCATCCAGATAATGGACTAAACTAATTATAGGATTAGTGTATATCTCATGAGTGTGCTCACCGTAGCTTCTTTGCAATTTGGTTCCAAAGACGAAAATGTGGTGCGTAAATTTTTATAAAAAACATATATTATGAGTCTAAAATTAAGAAAGTCCATTTAAATTCCGTGGAACCCCGCGTGATTTTAGTTTTTTATGAGCCGGATCTAATGAGCCCATCCATGTTCAATTCCGCCCAATAAAACGGCGGATATAGGTACCTTGAATGTGGGAAAAACTGCAGAAACATATTTTGACAAATTCGCGTATATAATCGCGTTTTTCTTCGAATTGATTTTAAAGACATTCATGATTTTGTTATCATATTCGCGAATCTGTGTGAAAATAGTTCAAAAATATATCGACACGCGAATAATATGCATATTTTATCCAAATTCATAATTATTGGAAGAGATTGATTCGATTTACACGAAAACCGCATGCGCAACAACTGATTTCCACGAATACGCGAATTGCATGCTTTTCAATATTGATCATTTTTATGTATTGTAAGTGCAATATATTTAATCATTTTTAACGTCGAAACTTTTATCAGATGAATCTACCGATATTTAACAATCATGCAAAAGAATTTGCAGAAGAAAGCGTCATATATTTTAGAAGATTAAGGCAAACCCGTATTCCCTTAACCACACTAAAAAATTGAAAATTCAAAAAAAGTTCTGTCTTAATTAAAAAATTAATTTATTTTATTTTCAGATATCCTTATGCTTTTTTTGTTTCTTTCGCGAATATTGCACCGTATTTCAATTTGATTTGACAAATACGCAAAGAAAACAAATGTGAATGTGAAATTCGCGAATTACAACAAAAAGGAATCCATTTAATATATATTTGAAATATAAGATTTAAAACCGCTATAACTTTTGTGGGCAGCATCCGAATTTGTGAACGCGAACAGATTTGGAATCAGCATATTTTTCTTAACCTATGTACCAAAAATTATAAATGTACTGGCAAAAAAATTTTTCAAATTTTTTTAATGGAATTTTAAAAGAATTTTGTAATTTCCCATATACCATAGCAGAACCTGCTAATTCCGAAGTACTGCCACTTCGGTTTGAGAATGCGGCTTTAGTAGACAACGTTTGCTAATAAATATTTAACTATCAATAATTTAGAATACCAATTTGAACGACCTACGATTGACAAGCCAAGCAAAATCCCTATAATACCAAAATTGTATTGTTATTTGAAATACTTTTAAAATATATACAAAGCTATAGGCTTGCATTACATACCCTTGTTTCTCAGAAAAACAGAAATTCACCATTTTAAACTTTTATGTGCATTTTGTAGTTGCTTATAGAATATATATACAAACAAATATGAATGTAGTCGTGTATTTTAGTCAATGCCACTAGCAGTAGACAAATGAAAAATTCATAGACTTAAAGTTGCATGCTTGACTGAAGATTATTTTATATCATTCGATGCATGCATTTTGTGCCTTTAGATACAAACAAGAATCTATAGATATACATATGCACATATGAAATATTGTATGTAAACAAATATGCCGATTAACGTAGCATCGTGTTAGAACACAGCAATTGTCAGTGTATATGGAAAGGACGAAAATCGGTAGACGCCGACTATATGATAAACTACACCAATATGGGAGTATACAAGAGGGGCTCTTAAAATTATTATTTAAGACTGCAAATTTGACAACAATAAATAAAAGTCATTCTAGACCCCCTAATTCGACAGGTTTTAATGTATTGTACACAAATTATCTCAAATAAATATGAAGTCTATATTTTAATCTGAACCGAAAACCGATCCATACACAACATATCGAATGAAAACATACAATGGAAACTATATCTAAATCTGAAACGATTACAACGAAACCTACTAATCGTCAGTATGAACTCCGCATGTCTTTGTGCATATGTTTGTACCAGGCAAAATGAAAGGAGATAGACACACTTTCACTTTCTGAATCGATTTATGCATTTCCGTTTGTAGATGTTAAATTGTAAACAAAGTATAGGTCGCATTTATGAACCGATGTTGATGAAATTTGGCATAACTCACTTATTTGGTCCAAGGACGAACCCTATTGAAATGGGAGAAAATCGGTTCAGATTTAGATATAGCTCCCGTATATAGTTTCGTCCGATTTAAGGTAAATGGGACACCAAAGCCCCTATATATCTTTCGTTTTGCACGAAATTTGGCACAGGGTACTGAATTAGGTCCAGCATTATGTGTACGAAGTTTCGTGAAAATCGGTTCAGATTCAGATATAGATCCCATATATAGTTTTGACCGATTCTATGTAAATGGGACATCAAAGTCCCTATATATCTTTCGATATGCACGATAGTGCAATATTTACATAAAATCGTACGATTAACACAACGTACTAAAAGTAGTATAAATTAATTTGTGGCAAGTTTCCCTGAAATCGGTTCAGATTTAGATAAAAAATAGCTTCCGTATTTTGGTGAAACATACCAAAAAGCGTGTGTAAAGTTTGCTTCAAATCTATTTACAAAATTTATAATAGGTTGCAAACTGGCATGTGTTGGAATTGATATGTCGGTTTATTTTTTTTATCGGTTCCTTCGAAAAGGCTTCGTCTGTTAGGATACCAATGTAGAATATACCCAAAGTGGTGAAGGGTATCATATAGTCGGCCCAGTCCGACTTTACTACTTACCTTACTGTTTTGTTTTGTTTTTTGAGTCATTTAGATGACATCATACCGAATTATATAACCACCTGCTCTTATTTAATTTTTATTTATGTAGGGTAAATAATATTCACTGCACATCCACTACATGGGCATCTTGAATGTCCATAGACATATATGTGAAAATATACTTCAATTACTTGCCTATTTCCAAGTGTGTGTAACCCGGTGCTCCGCAACCGTTGATATCAAGTGAAACATATGGATGCAGTTTAACTCTTCACTCAACATACTACGTGTTGCATATAGCGACATATACAAATAAACATGTGCTTTTTTCCACACATTCTGTGTTATTTACATGCCTCACAATGCATATCTTCTTATTCAATATCCGAGCCCTTCTGAGTTGTTGTGCCATATCCAACCAACTATTAATGAGAAATGTCATGCTCCTGAACTGTACCTTTAAAGCATGGCATAACTTTTACCATTATTTACTTGTTATTACATAACGACAACTGCAGCATATATTTTAGTCAAGTTAGAAATTTTTATACTCTCCACCATGAGGATCTATGAATTGAATGAATTGGGGGCTCTGAGGAGGAAACTAATGTTAAGATAGGACCTTGAACATACCGAAAAATATGTGCGAAAAGTATGGTTGAAATTCTCAAAATATCTAATAATGGGGCTAAAGTTATATGAGGTAGTGAGAGTTTGGTAGTGAGATTTGACAGCCAATGGGAAAATGTTTAGAAAAACTTTTCCAAAATCCTCAAAATATGGACTTGGTCCAATATTAATAATAATTTAGTGTGGAGATGTGGTTCAATATTAATAATTTTTGTAGCGATATATTTTATTCAATGAGAACCCCCAAACCAGTAAGGAAAGTAGTAAAGTCAGACTGGGCCGACTATATGATACCCTTCACCACTTTGGGGATATTCTACATATGTATATTTACAGATGTCGTATTTTTGAAGGAACATTGACATGAAATTGAACGAACTTAAACCGACTAACATCAATCCTTACACATCCCATTCTGCAATCTATTTCATACTTTGTAAATAGACTTTAAGCAAACTTCACTGTTTATGCTTAACTGTTTAAAATGTAATATCAATCAAGCACCCATTGATTATTTGATTTACAATCAACATAAATAGGTCGAAATTATATGGAAGCTATTCTATATCTAAACCGATTTAAAGGAAACTTGGCCGATATTAATTTATATTAATTTCAGTACGTTTTGCCAATCGGCCTAGCTATGGTTCTTTAGTACACCATTTACTTAAAGTCGGACGAAAGTATACATAGAGGCTATATGTAAAGCTGAACCAATTTGAAGAAAACTTGACACACGAAAGGTTATAGTAACTTCAGTACATTGTACAAAATTGTGTGCGGGTCGGCCGATCTGGGATCGCGGGGATCTTTGGTTCTTTAGTGCACAATTAACATTAAATCGGAGGAAAATATATATTGGAGCAATATCTAAATCTGAACCGATTTTAACACATCATTCTGGATCCAATTCAGTACTCTATGGCAACCTTCGTGCAAATCGAAAGATATATAGGGACTTTGGAGACCCATTTACCTTAAATCGGACGAAAATATATATGGGAGCTATATATAAATCTGAACCCATTTCCGCGAAACTTGGCACACGTCATTCTTGACCTAATTCAGTACTTTATGCCAAACTTCGTGCAAAACGAAAGATATATAGGGACTTTGGAGACCGATTTAACCTAAATCGGACGAAAATATATATGGGAGCTATATCTAAATCTGGACCGATTTTCACGAAACTTAGCACACATTAATCTGGACCTAATTCAGTACTCTATGCCAAGTTTCGTGCAAATCGAATGTTATATAAGCACTTTGGTGCCCCATTTACCTTAAATCGGACGAAAATATATATGGGAGCTATATCTAAATCTGAACCGATTTTTCCCAATTTCAATAGGGTCCTTGGTCCAAACAAATGAGCTGTGCCAAATTTCCTCCAAATCGGATCATAAATGCGACCTGTACTTTGTTTACAATTCAACATCTACAGAAGGACAGACGGACGGACGGACATGCATAAATCGACTCAGAAAGTGATTCTATGCATATTCTCAAAAGGAACCATGTGTCCATCTCGTTTCCTTTTGCCTGTTACAAACATATGCACAAAAAAATTCATTTCGGGCCGCCCCCCTGCGTACGTTCCTGGCTCCCATATATAGCTTCATCATAAATGGTGCACCAAACTCCTAATACTTGACCGATTCACACAAAATTTTGCACAGCGTACCGTCTTAAATCAAGTTTGATTTCTGTAAAAGTTTCTTGAAATCAGTTGAGACAACCCTACTATTTCTCTGATACAAACAAAAATGTACTGGACATATTGATGTATGCGAAGTTTTATGGAAAGCGTTCAGATTGAGATATAATTCCCATATGTATATATTTGTCCGATTTTATATAACTAGTGCACCAATTGTTGAAATCGGTTCAGACTTAGATATAGCTCCCATACACAGTTTCATCCGATTTTTGGTAAATGGTGCATCAAACTGCCAGTAGTTATGTCCACATAGGCGTATGCGAAGTTTTAGATACAGCTTCCATATATATTTTCTTCCGATTTTATGTAAATGGTGTACCGAAGAACCTACGTTCATCCGATTTACACGCAGAGGTGAGTTTAGAGTGATTTTTTTTCATAGATTTCTGAATGGTATGTGTATGGATATTTTTAATTTGTTCAGATGTCTTAGCTTCGGCCGATTCCATTTCTATGGTCCTCTAAAGGTTATATGTCTGTTCTATCTACAGCATATTGCATATATTAGCATATCTCGTATGTATCCAAAGTGATGAAGGGTATCATATAGTCGGCCCCGTAGGACTTTTGCGCTTTCTTTACTGACTTTCTTTACCACCTACCAACATTTTATTGGTTCCCCACAGCAAGCAGCATTTAATATGACTTGCATACATAAAAGAACATAATTTACAGAATTCGTGGGTAAGTTGTGACATCACAGTTCTGACGGAACATACAGGTATGAATATTCCCTGGTGAGTTCCTTTTGTCGGAAGCGTGTCAACTGTGATGTCTGTATTATGGCGACTTACAGAAATGGTCAAAGGGTATGTTGTTTAATGTTATAACCGGTCTACATCAACGTTAAGGTATAGACACATAAATACTGTCAAACGATGGTCATTCTACCAAAACGAAGTGAGTGGACTCCTGTTGCGGGTGTATACAACACAGTGGCATATGAATATTTTTTTTTTTTTTTGGCTTCCTGTCAATGTTAAAACAAAGCATTGAACAAAAGCCGAAAAAAATTCAGAAAAATTGCCACTACAAGAACATGTTGAAATCAATGTAGTTTATATTCAGTCCTTCATAGAATAAAGTGTATAATAAATTTGTTTTTCACTAGACTATTTAATGATTGTTGTGACCACTCTATCCTTCAACGAGTGAAAACGTCGTTATGTTCAGCATGTCCGAACTGTTTATACCATTCAATGTACGTAGAATCAATCGGGGAAAAACAATAAACTGAAGATACTCAACCTTGGAAACCTGAGTATTCTGAAAATGACACGAGTCCTATATAAACTGGAAACTATATTTAAAATATAATAATATGGAAAATATAATAATAGGGGACTACCCCGAAACTTGGGTCAATTTTAAACATCTTGATTGGGGAGTATTTATTCCTAATTATAAAATTATTTACAGCCAACATAATTGAAAGCGTACATAAACATCCCAAAATATTGATATTTAGGGGCTGCCCTAAAAAATTAACCAATATCAAATTTATAATTTTTGTAGGTAGAATTTGCTACTCAATGATAACACAAAAAACCAAATAACAGTTAATTCCATTGAAAAACTTTACCAAAATCCATGCAGGTTATGTTTGCAAATCGGAGAAAATTGTCCTAAAAAGGTTATTAATATTGGGCAGAGCCCATATAACGGTACATCTTCATTTTCTGTTTTTGGAACGTATTCTTCAACCGAATTGGCTATAAGTTAATATTTTGGGTTTTCATTGGATATCAATTTTTTTCTAAATATTGAATTCAGTCCAGTTTGACATCTCTGAAGTTTTGTGTAAATCGGTTCAGATTTAGGTATAGCTCCCATATATATAGTCCCGAAAGATTTTAGGAAAATGTCTCACCAAGATCTCAATGTTTATCCGATTGAGACTTTTGTTCTTTCTGGTTTTGGTTGGGGAAGCACTAATATCCCATAATATAATTTAAAAATGTTTCTTATAATCCCCTTGGTTTATAATCCCCTTGGTTCACCACACTGTGGTACAGGGTATTATGTTTTTGTGCATATGTTTGTAACAGGCAAAAATAATCGAGATAGATCCATGGTTTAATGTAAATGTAATTTAATGTAAATTGAGTACCAAAGTCCTTATATGTCTTTCGATTTACACGAAATTTAGCATAGCGTGCTGAATTAAGTCTAGAATGATGCATGCAAAGTTTCGTGAAAATCGGTTCAGATTTATATATAGCTCCCGTATAATATCTTCGTCCGATTTAAGGTAAATGCTGTACCAAACTCATTAAATATCTTTAGATTTGCACGAAATTTTGTATAGCGTACTGAATTAATTCTAGAATGATGTGTTCAAATTGTCGTGAAAATTGGTTCAGATTTAGATATAGCTCCCATATATAGTTTCGCCCGATTTTAGGAAAATAGTCCACTTAAGTCCCTATATATCTTTCGATTTGCACGAAATTTGGCACAGTATAATGAATAAGGTCTAGCATGACGTCTGCCAATTTTCGTGAAAATCGGTTCAGATTTAGATATAGTTCTCATATATATCTTCGTCCGATTTAAGGTAAATTGTGTACCAAATTTCCTATATATCTTTCGATTTGCACGAAATTTGGCACAGCGTACTAAATTAAGTCAAGAATGATGCAAAGTTTCGTGAAAATCGGTTCAGATTTAGATATAGCTCCCATATATAGCTTCACCCGATTTAAGGTAACTAGTCTACTAAAGTCCCTATATATATTTCGATTTGCACGAAATTTGGCATAATGAGTAAGGTCTAGAATGATGTGTGCTAAGTTTCGTGAAAATCGTTTCAGATTTATATATAGCTCCCACATATATTTTCATCCGATTTTATGTACATGGTGTACCAAAGTCCCTATATATCTTTCGATTTGCACGAAATTTGGCATAGCGTAAGTCTAGAATGATGTGTGGAAAGTTTTGTGTAAATCGGTTCAGATTTAGATATAGCTCCCATATATACTTTTGTCCGATTTTAGGTAAATAGTCTACTAAAGTCCCTATATATATTTCGATTTGCACGAAATTTTGGCACAGCGTAATGAATAGGGTCTAGAATGATGAGTGTTAAGTTTCGAGAAAATCGGTTCAGATTTAGATCTAACTCCCAGATATATCTTCGTCCGATTTAAGGTAAATAGTGCACCAAAGTCCCTATATACCAATCGATTTGCACGAAATTTGGCATAGCGTACTGAATTGCGTTTATTATAGTGTGTGCTAAGTTTTATGAAAATCGGTTCAGATTTAGATAAAGCTCCCATATATATAATTTGCTCAATTTTAGGTAAATGGTGCACCAATGTCCCTGGAAATCTTTTCATTTGCACGAATTTTGGCATAGCGTACTGAATTAAGTCTAGAATTATGTGTACATCTTGTTTCTCACGGAACCCACCTACTTTACAATAAAGATTGAAAATATTTACTAAACTCTATTTCGTCTTTCTTTTCTTTATTTTTGGGGTTTCACTGCTACACGGTATCACGCCAACAGAGGGTATATTAATTTTGTCATTCAGTTTGTAACACATCGAATTATTCATTTCCGACCATATCAGGGTAAAATTCTAAGACGAGCTAGCCATGTCCGTCCGTCCGTCTGTTGTAATCACGCTATCTTCTGCAGGAATTGAGATAGGGTGCTGAAATTTTGCATACGTTTGACTTTTGTCTGCAGTCAGGTCAAGTTCGAAGATGGGATATATCGGTCCACGTTTAGGCATAGCTCCCATATAACAGTACCTCCCAATTTTCGATATTTTGGGGTTCTTGAGCTCGTTTTTCAACCGAATATGCTGAAATTTGGTACATTGAGTTCTTATTTCTACAAAAAATTATAAATATAGGTCCACTTTTTTTGGCAGCCCCCATATAAGGGTACCTCCAGTTTTCGGTATTTTGGGGTTCTTGAGTTCGTTTTTCAACCGAATTCGCTGCAATTTGGTATTTTGTAGTCGTATATGGTAAAAAATCTCCCTACCAGAAATTTTTTATATTCGCCCCCTTTTTGGAGTCGTCCCCACATAACCCCCTTTTTTATAATAAAATAGTTATATGATTTGTTCCGTGTTTGGGTTTGTTTCTAAGACTCTGTTGTAATCATTTCATCTGCGGAAGATACGAAAAAAACTAGAACATACAGGAGTGGACCGATATTCCCCATGTTCGAACTTGAACTAATTTTGAAAGAACTAATAAGATGGGCAAAGTTTAGATGAAATCAAAATTTTTTGAAACAAATTTGGTCCAAAGAAACATGGGGTCTAGGGGTCTAGGACCAATATTTAGAACCATAATCGGTTTGTAGAAATGTCGGTATAGGTACACTTTTTGGTATGTTCCCCATATTAATATTTCAAATACCTGTTAGTATATCTATGGTGGAGGGTATCCAAAGTTCGGCCCGGCCGAACTTAACGCTTTTTCACTTGTTTTTTTTTTTTAAATTTATTATACTTTATTGGCGTAGTGCACTAACATTTTAATCCAATTTCATTTAAAATTCCCTGTATTATATTTTCAAACAGAGATCAGAGATTACAAAATATTGAAATATTTTTTTTTTTGTTAACCCCTACCGGTTTCAAATCCTTTATATATATTTTTAATAGAACACATATAAAATAATATTCCCTATAAATGTATATGCATATATACAATTTACATTGCCGTTTATAACAAAAGTAGTCATTTTTCGTCTAACATTAAATAACTTCATTCAGTTACTATGTGTACGATATATGTATATAAACGTTGAAAGCCTGTTATTGTTGTCTAGACAAATTTCGAACAAATAACTGTAGTCAATTGTGTATATAAACACATATAAATACGCATGCATTTTGATATCATTATTATGAAGTAATTGTAACTTTTGAAGTTTGTGCAATTATAATTCAATTATTATTTGTTTATCGATGTGCATGTTCATGTACAATATAGACAACATAATAATAAGTGAACCGCAACAATAGTGGTTATTAAATAAGATACACTCTTGCTTGCAAATTTATTCATATAGATTTATTCAATTATTTGAATGTTTATATAACACACAGTTTGATGATGATGATTTCCGTCAAAAATTGGAGTGTACTGGGTTATTAATTTTGCGATTTCAAAAGTATGGGACTGTAATTTGGCATATGGATGTTTCCGGAAGAAGGTAAATCAATGTCGAAGAATTTATTTCTTTTATTGTGCTTAAATACATAAAGTAACCGCAAAAAAATGCAAAGAAAGGCCACATTTGTCATTTTTTCTTTTTGTTCTTACAATAAATACTAATTTAATGGCCATAAATGGAGGCACTGCCGAAATAAAAACTGCAAAATCAAAAATGCCGCAATAAAGGATATGCAAAATTTTGAAAGAGTAATAATTATGCTTGATATCTCTTATCCATATAAAGAGTATAACAAGTACAAAATATTCACACAATTCGCAGAGTTTTCCCATTATTAGCAATTATGTCTGAAATCATGTATAGTTGAAGTCGCGTGAGTGACCGCTCTTTTGTGGCTTTTATCTCGAAAGATAAAAAACGGAGGCCCTGGAATTTGTTTACCCATCTTAATATACAGTACTTTAGTATTTGTGGTAATTGAAGAGAGAAAATTTCATCCAGAACAAGACAAAACGATGTTAAGTTCGGTCGGGACTGGAACTTTTTAGACCCTAATGGCATATATTGTTCCACGTTTTGGTCTAGCCCCCATATATAATTTTTGGACACGTTTTTCAATTAAATTGGCTGCACTTTGTTATTTTGTATTTTCATTGTATTTCTCACTAATAAACCAGTAAGGAAAGTAGTAAAGTCGGGCTGGGCCGACTATGTGATACCACTTTGGGTATATTCTACATATCCTAGCAATTTCATTTCCTTCGAAGGAACGTTGATATAAAATTTAACGAATTAAAATATGCGAAATTAAATGATGTGATTATCTAGAGGTGAACCGACTTACATCAATCCCTAGACACACCTTTCTGCAACCCAAGCTAAATTTCATCTCATTCAGGCAGATTTGTAGTCATTTGCGTACAATGACACAAATTTATGTAAATCGATTTATAGCACACTTGATTCACGTTATTCTGTTCAAAATGTAATCTCAATGAGACATCCGTTCGAAACGAATATAGAAAAGCTATGACTACATCACCACGAATTTAAAAAAAAAAAAAAAAAAAACAAATAACATGTCGTGTTACTCGGACAAACATTAGGAATTTGGTGCACCATTTACCTAAAATTGGACCAAAATATATATGAGGGAGATATAACTAAATCTGAACCGATTAATTTATATCAACTTCAGTACATTGCACAAAATATGTGCCAATAAATAGTAATAGATATAATTCCGTACGCTGTGTCAAATTTTGTGCAAATCAAAAAATATATAACACCTCATTTACAATAAATGGGACGAAAATGTATATGGGAGCTATATCTAAATCTAAACCGATTTCCATGAAAACGAATTTCGTGCAAATCGAGAGATAAATAGGGATTTTGGTGCACCATTTATATTAAATCGGACTAAAATATATAGCTTCCCTATATCTAAATCTAAACCGATTTTTTCCAATTTCAATAGGTTTCGGCCCAATTTCAATAGGTGCTTGGGCCAAATAGATGAAATGTCATCCAAATCGGATCATAAATGGGACCTGCACTTTTTTACATTTAACATGAACAGGCGGACGGCATGGGAACGTGTGTCTATCTCGTTTCCTTTTACTTGTTACAAAAATATGCACAAAGACATAATACGCAGTGCCACAGTTTGTTGAAGGGTATAAAAATATAGCCCTACTATTAGACATTTTAAGAATTTCAATCACATTTTTCTCTCGTATTTTTTGGTATATTTAAGGTCCTATCAGAACATAAGATTTCTCAAAGTAGTCACCATTAATTTCAGATATTTTGATTGTCATCCTCATGACAGAGGGTACAAAAAGTTAGGCCGGGACTAACATAGCCTCTTTTTCACTTGTTTACCTTTACTTTTGAAACTGTATATTAAATTGGTCATTTCAGTTTGATATGTTGTTTGGCGGCATTTTTACCCAATTCCGTTGAAAAGGTTGTCCAAAATGCTACCTTTTCAACGGTATTGGGTAAAAATTCGATAAATATTGTTGGCTCATTTCGGTATAGCTCCCACATAACCAGTACTCCGCACAATTTTCTGTATTTTGGGCATGTTTTTCCATAGAATTGCCAATTGTCCAATTAAAATCGATAGCGGTCCCCATTTAAAAATTGAGCAATTTCTTTGCTCCCACATAACCAGTATTCCGCACAATTTTCTGTATTTTGGGCATGTTTTTCCATAGAATTGCCAATTTTCGATAGCGGTATTTAAAAATTGAGCAATTTCTTTGCTGTTTTCCGCACAATTTTCTGTAGAATTGCCAATTGTCCAATTAAAATCGATAGCGGCCCCCATTTAAAAATTGAGCAATTTCTTTGTGTAGTACTTTGGAGAGGATTGGACGGGATTTTAAAGAATTGATTACCATTGTAAAGGGTGATTTTTTTGAGGTTAGGATTTTCACGCATTAGTATTTGACAGATCACGTGGGATTTCAGACATGGTGTCAAAGAGAAAGATGCTCAGTATGCTTTGACATTTCATCATGAATAGACTTACTAACGAGCAACGCTTGCAAATCATTGAATTTTATTACCAAAATCAGTGTTCGGTTCGAAATGTGTTTCGCGCTTTACGTCCGATTTATGGTCTACATAATCGACCAAGTGAGCAAACAATTAATGCGATTGTGACCAAGTTTCGCACTCAGTTTACTTTATTGGACATTAAACCAACCACACGAATGCGTACAGTGCGTACAGAAGAGAATATTGCGTCTGTTTCTGAGAGTGTTGCTGAAGACCGTGAAATGTCGATTCGTCGCCGTTCGCAGCAATCGGGTTTGTGTTATTCGACCACATGGAAGATTTTACGCAAAGACCTTGGTGTAAAACCGTATAAAATACAGCTCGTGCAAGAACTGAAGCCGAACGATCTGCCACAACGTCGAATTTTCAGTGAAGTTGGCAGAAAATCCGCTTTTTTATCGTCAAATTTTGTTCAGCGATGAGGCTCATTTCTGGTTGAATGGCTACGTAAATAAGCAAAATTGCCGCATTTGGAGTGAAGAGCAACCAGAAGCCGTTCAAGAACTGCCCATGCATCCCGAAAAATGCACTGTTTGGTGTGGTTTGTACGCTGGTGGAATCATTGGACCGTATTTTTTCAAAGATGCTGTTGGACGCAACGTTACGGTGAATGGCGATCGCTATCGTTCGATGCTAACAAACTTTTTGTTGCCAAAAATGGAAGAACTGAACTTGGTTCACATGTGGTTTCAACAAGATGGCGCTACATGCCACACAGCTCGCGATTCTATGGCCATTTTGAGGGAAAACTTCGGAGAACAATTCATCTCAAGAAATGGACCGGTAAGTTGGCCACCAAGATCATGCGATTTGACGCCTTCAGACAATTTTTTGTGGGGCTACGTCAAGTCTAAAGTCTACAGAAATAAGCCAGCAACTATTCCAGCTTTGGAAGACAACATTTCCGAAGAAATTCGGGCTATTCCAGCCGAAATGCTCGAAAAAGTTGCCCAAAATTGGACTTTCCGAATGGACCACCTAAGACGCAGCCGCGGTCAACATTTAAATGAAATTATCTTCAAAAAGTAAATGTCATGGACCAATCTAACGTTTCAAATAAACAACCGATGAGATTTTGCAAATTTTATGCGTTTATTTTTAAAAAAATTTATTAAGCTCTTAACAAATCACAATAAACAGCAGTGTGGACCTTAAGTAAATTTTTTAACCGATTCGATTGTAATTCGATATTTGTGGGTTTTCCTATGACCGCCATGTAATACAATTTTTATAAATTAATAGTTCGGTTTCGGGCATCGAGGGTCAACAATAAACAGCAGTGTGGACATTTTTTAACCAATTCGATTGTAATTCAATATTTGTGGGTTATCATTATGTATAGATTATAAAAAGTTTGGCCCGCACTTTTCACCTGTTCTATTTTATTTTCCACTGAACGCATTGTCCGACTTCGATCTAGCTTTATACGAAAATCGTGTGCTATACCAGTAACCCTTTTTCCATTTTTTCCGACTGAATGAATCCATAAAGCAATGCAAAAATATTTACATTCATAATAGCACTGGAGTTGGGACTGGTGCTGAATTTTTTCTCCATGTTAAACAAAAACTGAATATTATTCTTGTATTTTGCAAATATACATTTGTCTGCATCTCCTATGTCTATCTGTCTCTCTGTCGTTTGTCTATATCGTCTTAGTTGTATTTCGAATAAACGACAATAACATGTGTAGTTGCTTACAGGATGGCAATGATGTTTTTGTTTCATGTAAATTGCAATATGGGAATACATGTTAACACACCAGTTGTTCTTGTTATTGTTGTTGCATTTGTTGGTATTATTGTTGTTACTGTAACTTGTTGTAATTTTTTGTTGGCTTTGTTGGAAGTTATTTAGGGTTATGGTTTTGTGTAAATAATGCATTATACATCGGTATACTCAGGGAATTGCTATGTGGTGGGTGCGCACTAGGGTTATGTGGTGGATGCACACAAGGGTTCTGACTTTTTTCTCAAAAATTATTTAGTAATAATGAATGTGTTATTGCCATTTACTGTTTAACCCCGCAAAATCAACTTTGAAAAAATTATTTTTTGTAATCATACATATTCATAACTTGTGAACAAAATTAGACATTGGTCAAGGAAATCAATGAATAATTGTCGTAGCTACTTTGAATCGATTGCATTTCTTTCTTTGCGACTCTGACATCTTACAGGTTATCACAATTTAAGACATTTAGTGGTTAATTATAGACACAATGACATAAAAATTTGGTGGCTTTAAAACTTAAATATAAATATATCATAAATTTTCAAATGTTTAATATTTTATCTAATCTTAGTTAAAACTCATCAAAATACCATACTGGGACACAAGGTGGCAAAAAATCATAACCCTACTGACACAGTTGTAGTTTGTATTTGTGCCGACTATAGGAATATTGTGGAATACTTCTAGCAAACCACACTACTTGTGCCACACTGTAGTTCAGATATATAAAAATAATTCAAATAGAAAAAAATGTTTTTACTCGATTTCTTAGTCTGTGTGGGTGGAATTTGGCTTTTAGTGTGTGGCTTCGTCCCAATGAAACAATTTAGTTCATACTATGTACTACTATTATGAAGAAATTCACAATCCAAACCTGGGGATAGATAACTAAAGTTCAACATAGCCGACTATTTTTCGCACAATATAGACCCCAAGAAAATAATATTTTTTGTATACCTCTACACTCAGGATGAACAACTTGATTTCGATGTTATCTCCAATGTTAAATGTTGGGTAACCGGTAACCCCCCCCAAAATTATTTTTTTTTTTTTACAGTAAACTTATGTTTGCAATACCGAATTTTTAATTTTGTACTACCGCCCACCCCGGAAAATGGTGGTACCGTTATGAGAACTTAAAATACCAAATTAGAGCTAACTTGATTGAATGACATGTCAAAGGGAGTACCACATTATGGGGGCTACCCTTAAACTTGGGTCAATCTATCTATATATATAAAAGTGAATCGTTATATATCAAGAACGGTGAACGGAATCTTAGTCTTGAAATGTTCCAAAACAATAATAGAGAAGTATACGCGATCATTGTATGTACACGTCCTCCATGAAATTCACGTACATTTGGGACAAGTGCAAGGATGAAAATCTGAAGATTCAGAAAAGAGTTCCGATTCTAAGACACATGCCCTAGATTATTCTTCTTGAAAATAATAATAATAGGAACATGTTGTTATTGAAGTACCTAAAATGTACCATTATATGGTGGTTATATGCCTAATCGTTGGTCAATGTCTTTAATCGCATATGTGTATCACAGAGAAAATTAAGTTCATATTGAAAGAGAACAACTATAAAAAGCATTTGTTATAACAAAGAGTCTCATGATGTTACATCAATATATCAACTACCGATATATTTAATACCATGAAAAATCGGTGTTATGATCGAACTTTTGTACTTTCTAATATGTAGATTCTTTAAATCGGACGGGACATTTATATGGGGACTATGTTACACAGTACGTGTAGTAGACTGGAAAACGGGGGGTAAGAACTTCAACATACTGAAAATTAAACGAGAAATATGTATGGCGCCTTTCTATTACATTAAGCCAAATCCATGATCCATCCATTCCATCAAATTCTTTACAAAACCGAAATTGGCGCGGGACCCGTATGTAGGAGCTATACAAAATTTGGTCCTGAATAGAAATGTTTCCGCAAATGTGTTTTACCCTTTCAATATCACGGAATGATATATGATATGAATGACATACGATACTACAATGGGTATGGATATATACTAATACCACATGAGAAAATACCGAACAATAAGAGTATATCATTATATGTATATCAATATATGGGGCTACCCGGACCAATTTGCACCAATGTTGATAATTTTTTGTAAACAGGTTTTCTTCATCCAAAATAAAACATTACAGCACTTCGGCTGAAACACTCCCTAAATGGGGATATCCCGCCGTTAAATGGGGATATCCGAATACTTGAGTCAATATGGAAAATTCTAATTAGGGAGAATTTCTGCCCAATAAGTATCCCTAATATTAGGTTTGGGAAAAAGAAATCCATTAGACCGGTGGAACGATCGAATTTTACAGGTATGTCGTAACATTGTCCAGGAGCTAAAAATTAAACCATTCACACAAAGCTGGATTCAAAAAGAAGCTCAATGTTTGGGTGCCTCACCAATTAACAGAAAAAATGGAATGGATCGAATTTCCATCTGCGAAGCCTTGACCAAACGGAATGAGATACTCTAATTTTTATAAACGGATGGTGACTGGAAATGAGAAATGGATCACGTACGATAACCCTATGCAAAAACGATTGTG
>NW_026886955.1:0-8402 GCF_032173495.1 Musca vetustissima
AAGTGGACTTATATTTATAATTTTTTGTGGGGACATTAAGTACCCAATAAGAACCCAATGTACCAAATTTCAGCGTATTCGGTTGAAAAACGCGCCCAAGAACCTCAAAATACCGAAAATTGGGGGTACTGTTATATGGGAGCTATGTCTAAACGTGGACCGATATATCCTATCTTCGAACTTGACCTGCCTGCAGACAAAAGACAACCCTATGCAAAATTTCAGCATCCTATCTCAATTCCTTCAGAAGATAGCGTGATTACAACAGACGGACGGACATGGCTAGATCGCCTTAGAATTTTAACCTGATCAAGAATATATATACTTTATAGGGTCGGAAATGAATATTTCGATGAGTTACAAACGGAATGACAAAATTAATATACCCTCCATACTATGGTGGAGGGTATAAAAATTTTTGGTAGAGAGATTTGTTACCATATACGACTACAAATTACCAAATTGCAGCAAATTCGGTTGAAAAATGCGCTCAAGAACCCCCAAATACCGAAAATTGGGGGTACCCTTATATGGGGGCTATCCGAAAAAATGGACCAATATTCCTAATTTTTGGTGGAGAGATTTGGAACCTATTAGGAACCCAATGTACCAAATTTCAGCGTATTCGGTTGAAAAACGCGCTCAAGAACCCCAAAATTCCGAAAATTGGGGGGTACCCTTATATGGGGGATATCCGAAAAAATTCACATATGTTTATAATTTTTTGTGGAGAGATTTGGTACATATTAAGAACTCGAAATACTAAATTATAGCCAATTCGGTGAAAAAATACAATCAAAACCCCCAAAATACTGAAAATTAGGAGGTACCGTTATATGGGGGCTACCAGAAAAAGTGGACCTATATTTATAATTTTTTGTGGGGACATTAAGTACCCAATAAGAACCCAATGTACCAAATTTCAGCGTATTCGGTTGAAAAACGCGCCCAAGAACCTCAAAATACCGAAAATTGGGGGGTACTGTTATATGGGAGCTATGTCTAAACGTGGACCGATATATCCTATCTTCGAACTTGACCTGCCTGCAGACAAAAGACAACCCTATGCAAAATTTCAGCATCCAATCTCAATTCCTTCAGAAGATAGCGTGATTACAACAGACGGACGGACGGACGGACAGACGGACGGACGGACATGGCTAGATCGTCTTAGAATTTTACCCTGATCAAGAATATATATACTTTATAGGGTCGGAAATGAATATTTCGATGAGTTACAAACGGAATGACAAAATTAATATACCCTCCATACTATGGTGGAGGGTATAAAAAGGGGGTATATGGGGACTACCCCAAAAAGGGGGCGAATATTAATAATTTTTGGTAGGGAGATTTGTTACCATATACCACTACAAAATACCAAATTGCAGCAAATTCGGTTGAAAACGGCGCTCAAGAACCCCAAAATACCGAAAATTGGGGGTACCCTTATATGGGGGCTATCCGAAAAAATGGACCTATATTCATAATATTTTGTGGAGAGATTTGGAAACTATTAAGAACTCAATGTACCAAATTTCAGCGTATTCGGTAGAAAAACGCGCTCAAGAACCCCAAAATACCAAAAATTGGGGGGTATCCGTATATGGGGGATATCCGAAAAAATTGACCTATATTTATAATTTTTTGTGGAGAGATTTTGTACCTATTAAGAACCCAATGTATTAAATTTCAGCGTATTCGGTTGAAAAACGCGCTCAAGAACCCCAAAATACCGAAAATTGGGGGTACCCTTATATGGGGGCTATCCGAAAAATAGACCTATATTCATAATATTTTGTGGAGAGATTTAAAAACTATTAAGAACTCAATGTACCAAATTTCAGCGTATTCGGTAGAAAAACGCGCTCAAGAACCCCAAAATACCAAAAATTGGGGGGTATCCGTATATGGGGGATATCCGAAAAAATTGACCTATATTTATAATTTTTTGTGGAGAGATTTTGTACCTATTAAGAACCCAATGTATTAAATTTCAGCGTATTCGGTTGAAAAACGCGCTCAAGAACCCCAAAATACCGAAAATTGGGGGTACCCTTATATGGGGGCTATCCGAAAAATGTACCTATATACATAATTTTTTGTAGAGAGATTTGGTACCTATTAAGAACTCAAAATACTAAATTACAGCCAATTCGGTGGAAAAATACGATCAAAACCCCCAAAATACTGAAAATTAGGAGGTACCGTTATATGGGGGCTACCAGAAAAAGTGGACCTATATTTATAATTTTTTGTGGAGACATTCAGTACCCAATAAGAACTCAATGTACCAATTTTCAGCGTATTCGGTTGAAAAACGAGCTCAAGAACCCCAAAATACCGAAATTTGGGAGGTACTGTTATATGGGAGCTATGCCTACACGTGGACCGATATATCCCATCTTCGAACTTGACCTGCCTGCAGACAAAAGACAACCCTATGCAAAATTTCAGCACCCTATCTCAATTCCTTCAGAAGATAGCGTGATTACAACAGACGGACGGACGGACAGACGGACGGACGGACATGGCTAGATCGTCTTAGAATTTTACCCTGATCAAGAATATATATACTTTATAGGGTCGGAAATGAGTATTTCGATGTGTTACAAACGGAATGACAAAATTAATATACCCTCCATACTATGGTGGAGGGTATAAAAAGGGGGTATATGGGGACTACCCCAAAAAGGGGGCGAATATTAATAATTTTTGGTAGGGAGATTTGTTACCATATACCACTACAAAATACCAAATTGCAGCAAATTCGGTTGAAAACGGCGCTCAAGAACCCCAAAATACCGAAAATTGGGGGTACCTTATATGGGGGCTATCCGAAAAAATGGACCTATATTCATAATATTTTGTGGAGAGATTTGGAAACTATTAAGAACTCAATGTACCAAATTTCAGCGTATTCGGTAGAAAAACGCGCTCAAGAACCCCAAAATACCAAAAATTGGGGGGTATCCGTATATGGGGGATATCCGAAAAAATTGACCTATATTTATAATTTTTTGTGGAGAGATTTTGTACCTATTAAGAACCCAATGTATTAAATTTCAGCGTATTCGGTTGAAAAACGCGCTCAAGAACCCCAAAATACCGAAAATTGGGGGTACCCTTATATGGGGGCTATCCGAAAAAATAGACCTATATTCATAATATTTTGTGGAGAGATTTGGAAACTATTAAGAACTCAAAGTACTAAATTTCAGCGTATTCGGTAGAAAAACGCGCTCAAGAACCCCAAAATACCAAAAATTGGGGGGTATCCGTATATGGGGGATATCCGAAAAAATTGACCTATATTTATAATTTTTTGTGGAGAGATTTTGTACCTATTAAGAACCCAATGTATTAAATTTCAGCGTATTCGGTTGAAAAACGCGCTCAAGAACCCCAAAATACCGAAAATTGGGGGTACCCTTATATGGGGGCTATCCGAAAAAATGTACCTATATACATAATTTTTTGTAGAGAGATTTGGTACCTATTAAGAACTCAAAATACTAAATTACAGCCAATTCGGTGGAAAAATACGATCAAAACCTCCAAAATACTGAAAATTAGGAGGTACCGTTATATGGGGGCTACCAGAAAAAGTGAACCTATATTTATAATTTTTTGTGGAGACATTCAGTACCCAATAAGAACTCAATGTACCAATTTTCAGCGTATTCGGTTGAAAAACGAGCTCAAGAACCCCAAAATACCGAAATTTGGGAGGTACTGTTATATGGGAGCTATGCCTACACGTGGACCGATATATCCCATCTTCGAACTTGACCTGCCTGCAGACAAAAGACAACCCTATGCAAAATTTCAGCACCCTATCTCAATTCCTTCAGAAGATAGCGTGATTACAACAGACGGAAGGACGGACGGACGGACATGGCTAGATCGTCTTAGAATTTTACCCTGATCAAGAATATATATACTTTATAGGGTCGGAAATGAGTATTTCGATGTGTTACAAACGGAATGACAAAATTAATATACCCTCCATACTATGGTGGAGGGTATAAAAATGAAACAACAACAAAAAAACAAAATTACTGTAACAAAAAAATATGTTGGGTCAGAATAATGGTGATGATGTTGACGTCGATGATTGTAGACTATGATTATGTTGGTTTTACACATGAGAGGTGGATTTAAGGTTGTTCATGATTTTTCTTTCGTTTCACGACGAATTTAATATTCCAAAATGTTGTGTACATTCCAACGTTCTTAATGGTTCCGAACTTGCATAGGGTCCTGTAAATTATCTGCCAGAATATGGAGAAAATTCAATACCAAAATAAAAACACTCAGGGTCAAAACCGGAGCTGGGTACATCAATATAACGAAAATAATGAAACGGGACCATTATAAGGAGGCTATTTATACCCTTCACCACACTGTGATACAGGGTATTATGTCTTTGTGCATGTGTTTGTAACAGGCAAAAGGAAACGAGATAGACCCATGGTTCCTTTTCCATCTGTTGATGTTAAATTGTAAACCTCTACTGAAAGTAGTAAAGTCGAACAGGGCCGACTATAGGATGGGGAGGAAATATATACCAATTTCAAAACTTTCCACACGCTAGGTTATACTAACTTCAGTACGTTGTGCAAAACTGGTATAAAATCGGACGAAAATATATATGTAGAAGCTATAACAACATCTGAACCGATATTAACTTATATTAACTACAGCTCATTGTACAAAATTGTGTTTCAATCGGAGAACCTTTGGGTCTTTAGTGAAAAATTTACATAAAATCGGTAGAAAAAATATGTAGGAGTTATATCTAAATCTGGACCGATTTCCAGGAAACTTAAGACACATCATTTAGTACACTATTTCAAATTTCGTGCAAATCGAAAGATATATAGGGACTTTGGTACACCATTTACATTAAATCGGACGAAAATATATATGGGAGCTATATGTAAATCTGGACCTATTTTCAGGAAATTTACCACACATCATGCTAAACCTAATTCATTACGCTATGCCAAATTTCGTGCAAATCGAAAGATATATAGGGACTTTGGTACACTATTTACATTAAATCGGACGAAAATATATATGGGAGCTATATCTAAATGTGGACCGAATTTCGGGAAACTTAACACACACCACTCTAGACATAATCCAGTACGCTATGCCAAATTTCGTGCAACTCGAAGGATATATAGGGACTTTGGTACACTATTTACACGAAATCGGACGAATATATACATATATATATATATATATAGGAGCTATTTCTAAATCTGAACCGATTTTCACGAAACTTAACAAACATCATTCTAGACCTAATTCAGTACACTATATCAAATTTCGTGCAAATCGAAATATATATAGGGACTTTGGTACACCATTTACATTAAATCGGACGAAGATATATATGGGAGCTATATCTAAATCTGAACCGATTTTCAGGAAACTTAACACACATCATTCAAGACTTAATTTATTTCGCTGTGCCAAATTTCGTGCACATCGAAATATATATAGGGACTTTGGTACACCATTTACATTAAATCGGACGAAAATATATATGGGAGCTATATCTAAATCTGTACCGATTTTCAGGAAACTTAACACACATCATTCTAAACCTAATTCATTACGCTGTGCCAAATTTCGTGCACATCGAAATATATATAGGGACTTTGGTACACCATTTACATTAAATCGGACGAAAATATATATGGGAGCTATATCTAAATCTGTACCGATTTTCAGGAAACATAACACACATCATTCGAAACCTAATTCATTACGCTGTGCCAAATTTGGTGCATTCCAAATTTGGTGCACCATAATTCATTACGCTGTGCCAAATTTCGTGCACATCGAAATATATATAGGGACTTTGGTGCACCATTTACATTAAATCGGACGAACATATATATGGGAGCTATATCTAAATATGGACCGATTTTCAGGAAATTTAACACACATCATTCAAGACCTAATTCCGTACGCTGTGCCAAATTTCGTGCACATCGAAATATATATAGGGACTTTGGTACACCATTTACATTAAATCGGACGAAAATATATATGGGAGCTATATCTAAATCTGTACCGATTTTCAGGAAACTTAACGCACATCATTCTACTCTTAATGCAGTACGCTGTGCCAAATTTCGTGCAAATTGAAAGATATATAGGGACTTTGTTTGTTAAATCGGACGAAAATATATATGGGAGCTATATCTAAATCTGAACCTAAATTTCAATAGGGTTCTAACTTGGAGCAAATAAGTGACCTATGCCAAATTTCATGGGAGCTATATCTAAATCTGTACCGATTTTCAGGAAACATAACACACATCATTCGAAACCTAATTCATTACGCTGTGCCAAATTTCGTGCACATCGAAATATATATAGGGACTTTGGTGCACCATTTACATTAAATCGGACGAACATATATATGGGAGCTATATCTAAATCTGGACCGATTTTCAGGAAATTTAACACACATCATTCAAGACCTAATTCCGTACGCTGTGCCAAATTTCGTGCACATCGAAATATATATAGGGACTTTGGTACACCATTTACATTAAATCGGACGAAAATATATATGGGAGCTATATCTAAATCTGTACCGATTTTCAGGAAACTTAACGCACATCATTCTACTCTTAATGCAGTACGCTGTGCCAAATTTCGTGCAAATTGAAAGATATAAGGGACTTTGTTTGTTAAATCGGACGAAAATATATATGGGAGCTATATCTAAATCTGAACCTAAATTTCAATAGGGTTCTACCTTGGAGCAAATAAGTGACCTATGCCAAATTTCATCCAATACAGATGGAAACTAGTAAGAAAAGTAGTAAAGTCGGACGGGGCCGACTATATGATACCCTACACAACTTCCACGAAACTATAACTTTCTGTGGTTCTATATTGTGAGCTTGGGCAATATTTCGCGATATTTGCTCCCTCTTGACCGACTAGAGGTCAACAAATAATACAAATATTCAGTAAAGCCCTTATTATCACTTGTCCAGATTCCTATCACCGTGTTGTGTTGTGATGTTCGGCTTTCAATTTTGGCCTATAGATTAACTCGAAAAAAACACAAAAAAATAAGTTTTCGGTCCACTACATCCCAAAATTATTATCTGATCATCACCGAAAATTATAGGCGTTGTCGGTGACCATAACTTGAACCTAATGGAAAATGTCAAAGCGATCAGCGCTATATTTCCGCCCTCTAGTGTGTTAATGGGTTACTAAATAATATATGAATACGTAAGCACTGTAAATATTTATGTGTAAGTCCCGCATCCGAGTACATACGACAATATAATTGGTATCAATTTAAAGGTCAACCACTCCTCTTGAACATACTATCAACTTCTCGGGTCTAGCACCTTCAGGTGTAAATATATACCCAATAGAATACAAATTTTGTCATTTTTCACACAAAAGTCAGGGTCCATTTGACCCGCTAAATATTGACCGATCTTTATCAAAACGGGCATACTTATTCTTTGGCCCGATACCCTTCTACGTGCAAAAATTCGCGATGTTTGGGTCATAATTGCGGCATCTAGAGCGACCAGAAATACCGACAAAAATGAAGTATTTGGTCCATTTCATCCCCTAAATATTAACCGATCTTTTCCAAAAACAATAGGGGTCTTCATTGGCCAGAACCCATCATACATGCAAAATTTCGTGAAGATTGGTCCATAACTGTGGCCCGTATCGTGTTTACAAATTATAATGGACAGACGGACGGACACACATGTCTAGATCGACTCAGCTAGTCGAGATATGACGATCGGTATACTTAAAGGTGGGTCTAGGACCAATATTTCGCGGCGTTACAAACTTTTGGGGCTGAACAAAGCTATAATACCCTGACAACATAGTTGTGTAGGGTATAAAAACTCAATTTGATTTCAACGAAATATTAATTATACAAAAAATTCAAACTATAAGGTTACATTAATACCAAAATAGCTTGAAATTAACTACTCCAACAACAACAAAAAACGATTAAAATCAAATTAAACAAAAAATAATTGAAATAAAAAAGCTTTTTTTATTCAGCTGTAACAAGACAATGTTTTTGCAGTTGAATCATCGGTTTTTTAATTAATTAAAGGAAAACAGTATTTCCCCAGAAACGACTCAGTTTGGAGTGCAGGATAATTGTTGAAATAATGAAAATATTAAAAAAAAGTATGTTAATAATACATTTTTGATATTTCCTCTTTACAATGACCATTGACAATGATTAAGGTCGTTAAATGTTCACAGCAAAGTGAATACATATCTGCGACCTTCTCTCTCTCACTTTCACATTCACACACTCTCTTTCTCGTCCTTTCTTTCATTGTGGGTTGGGATTTGGGTTGTTGTTTTGGTTAACA
>NW_026886956.1:0-84088 GCF_032173495.1 Musca vetustissima
TATTTTTGTCTGTGTATTTTGATAACATACAAATATTGAGAACCTATCAACATTTTAAGAATATTTGAAGTGGTTCATAATATACTCGTCAACGACTTTCATCCTTTTAAGGAATTTGTTGCACAGTGTAATTAGTGTAAGGATACGTAAATAAATTAAATTCAATGTTGTCAATTCAGGATTCAGTAAATAATTTAATAAAACCAGTGAGCGGAGCAGTATAGTCGGACGGGGCCAACCATACGATACCCTACACAACTTCCATGAAAAGCTAACTTTCTGTGGTTCTATATTCTGAGATTGGGCAATATTTCGCGATATTTGCACACATTTTTACTGGCTAGTGGTCAGCAGATGTTACTAATAATCAGTACAGCCCCTCTACATACTTGTCCAGATTCCCTTCACCGTGGGTTGTGTTGTTCGGCTTTCGACTCGAAAAGTACAAATAATTAAGTTTTCGGTCCACTTCATCCGAAAAATTATTATCTGATCATCACCTAAAATGTTAGGCGTTGTCCTTGACCATAACTGGAACCTCATGGAACATTTCAAAGCGATCCGCGCTATATTTCCGCCCTCCAGTGTGGTAATAGGTTATTAAATAATATCTGAATACGTAAGCACCTGTAAATATTTAACTGTAACTCCCGCATCCGAGTACCTACGACAATATAATTGGTATCAATTAAAATATCAACCACTCCTCTTGGATATACTATCAACTTCTCGGGTCTACGTCCTTCAGTGGTAAATATATACTCTATAGAATACAAATGTTGTCATTTTTCACACAAAAGTTAGGGTCCATTTGCCCCGCTAAATATTGACCGATCTTTATCAAAACATGCTTATTCTCTGGCCCGATACGCTTCTCCATGCAAAAATTCACGGTGTTTGGGCCATAATTGCGGCCTCTGGAGCGACCAAATAACCGACAACAATAAAGTTTTTGGTCCATTTCATCCCCTAAATATTAACCGATCTTTTAAAACAATAGGGGTCTTCATTGGTCAGAACCCATCCTACATGCAAAATTTCGTGAAGATTGGTCCATAACTGTGGCCTGTATCGTGTTTACAAATTATAAAGGACGGACGGACGGACGGACACACATGTCTAGTCAAGATATGACGATCGGTATACTTAAAGGTGGGTCTAGTACCAATATTTCGCGGCGCTACAAACTCTTGGGGCTGCACAAAGCTATAATACCCTGACAACATTGTTGTGTAGGGTATAAAAATTAACTTTAATGTTATAGTTTTTGTTTTTGTACCACATATTGTTGTTATATTCTATTTTCATCATAGTTTCGTAATTAATTTAATTTGTTCATTTGCCACTTAATTAAGTGCTTTTACAACTTTTATCACATTTGCTCAAGTATTCGTGTAATTTGATGTAATGTTTCAATGGTCGTTTCTTTTCTTTTTATTTCCCATTTTTTTACAGGTGAAAGTTTTGCCGAGTTACATCATGGCAGTGCCATCTGTCGGCAGTGTCCCACACAACAGACATGGACAATTAATTTAATTGTTCTTGCAGCATTTGTCATGCTTTTATCGGCCTACTTAAATAGATAAAATTCATTGGAAGTCTATAATGGGCAGCGAAGCCATCCAACAACTGCCAACGTCATTATCACCAACACGGCCAGCAGCTATGGTAATGCTATAGAAGCATCCTGCTGGTAAATACAAAGATGTGACAAGGACATTAGAGCGAAATGTAACGATTTTTGTTTTTGTTTTTTTTTTCAATTTGGCAAATACTTGTGAAGCATTCAATGTCAAAAAGGAAGAAGAAGAAGCAGAAGATAATGAAAATTATTTTGTGTTCAATTAATTTAGTTTTTGTTGCTGTCGTTGTTGTTAATTTGTACGGATTCCTTAAAATGAACAGGTTTTTGTCTTTTTTTCATTTTGTTCATTTTAAATCGAAATAAAACC
Organism: Musca vetustissima; assembly: GCF_032173495.1. Classification (NCBI taxonomy): domain Eukaryota; kingdom Metazoa; phylum Arthropoda; class Insecta; order Diptera; family Muscidae; genus Musca; species Musca vetustissima. The sequence goes on from NW_026886956.1 coordinate 1,953, forward strand.
ATTTTTTGATACATTCCTTTGTCCTTTGGAAAAAATTCCAATTAAGGTAAGATTATATATAGATATAGATTGATACAGTACCTTGCAAAATATTGACAGTGGCATAACATTATTTAGATTTTTTTTTGATTATAAAAGAATAAATTAATTTATTTATTATTAGTTTATTTTTAAAATTAATTAATTTTATTGGAACCAAATATAAGTATTAATCTTCAGTTCTTCTAAAATGAAAATTTATTAAGAAAAAAATGCAACTCATTCTTTTGTACAGTACTGTATAAATAGATATATTTATAAGTATTTGAAAATTGAATACATTTACGAAAATATTTTAAGTTATTATAAATAACTAAAATGTTGCTCAACGGAATTCTTTTCAATTTAAATTTAGAAATTAAACCAAATGAAATGTATGAAGAGAAATTCTTTAAGATATTACATAAAAGTCATTAAACGAATTGTTGTTATATGAACTAAAACTGTATAATTTTGATATAAGAAAGACAACTACACATACCAAACAATAACATAATTGATATGTGGTTGAAATTATGTAATCTTGAAAGAGGACTTGTCATTTAATTATACCCTCAGCCTTATGGCTGTTAGAGGGCATATACACTTTGCTACGGCAAAAATGTGACCCTTTTTAGACAATTTAAAGGGGATTTACAAATGTCCGTCTGTCTGCTTGGCTTGTGCGCACGGTAAATCTCCTAATATTTCTTTCAAACTTAATCAAGTTAGAAAACGCCTTATGGCTGTTAGAGGGCATATACACTTTGCTACGGCAAAAATGTGACCCTTTTTAGACAATTTAAAGGGGATTTACAAATGTCCGTCTGTCTGCTTGGCTTGTGCGCACGGTAAATCTCCTAATATTTCTTTAAAACTTAATCAAGTTAGAAAACGGGTCCACCACTTCCATATTATTTGTGTGGGGTATAACACAGGCTGTATATGAATTAAACCATGTTCCGAAATAAACATACTGTTCGATCTTGAGCACCTACTATTTCAAAAATTAGGTTGGGGAAAAATCTTTTTTTTTTTGTAAATGCTTTAAAACTGTTATGGCAGGTTTTCAGCTCCTGGGCGATGTTACGACTGCCAACTTCGATCATTTTTCGGATTTTATCGAAATTTTCAATGACCGGCCTACCTGTGCGAGGTGCATCTTTAACATCAAATATTCCTGAATGGAATCTACGAAACCAAAAGTGCACATAATTGGCTGTTACAGTGTAGGAACCATTAACACCATTCACAACTCTAGCCGATTGGCTTGCATTTTCGCGTTTGTCAAAGGAAAACTGTAAAATTTAGCAAATTTTCTCGTTGTTCAATTTCATTTTTAACAGCCTATAACTCACAACTGAATGTACCAAAGAAAAAACAGCAACAAATGTCTCCCTTCCAGCGAGTAAAAATCTGAAACTGTTTGATTGATACTTTACGAGAAATCTAGCCATCAGCCATCCCCCGAAAAAATAGGATGATTCTTTGGACAATTCTTTGGTGAAGGGACCCTAGGTCTACAACGATTTTCGAGTCTCCCACTTTTCAAAAAATAATTTTACCCTATAACATCATTTTGATTCAAAATTCGATTTTTATCAATTTTTCCGAAAACTTATATTTTTTCTCAGAAAATAGGCGAAAAATATTTAAAATAGCTATGAAACAGGGATGCAAAAGTTGGTACAATTGTACTAATTTTAGCACTATTTGGAAGTCAAAAATACAATAGCACCCCAATGACATATTTAGCACTATTTCTAAATTATATCAAACTATTCTCAGTTAAAAGTGTTATAAGTGTTTAAACATACAATATGAAATGGATCGCCATCCCCCGCTGTCGTTGCGAATGGATTAATTTGCCATAGTTTAAACGTAGTGTCCTATGCCAATTCAGAATTCAGTATTTCCGATCAGAATGATAAATTCAGTAAAGATATTAATTATTATTTTTGTAACAGTTCTATGAGAGAGATGATTTTTCATTGTTTCAGGAATATTTCGGTACATATATTTCTGTTGTTTTTAAATACTCACCAACTCGGTGGCTTTCACGTCAAGAAGTTATTGAAACAATTTTGGCGCAGTGGGAATCACTTCAATAATATTTTAATAATGATTTCGTAGCTGATTCCCAAAAGTTAAGGCTCCATTCTATTCAGAATTTTCAAACCCTTTTTATACCCTTCACCACACTGTGATACAGGGTATTATGTCTTTGTGCATATGTTTGTAACAGGCAAAGGGAATCGAAATAGACCCATGATTCCTTCTAAGAATATGCATAGAATCACTTTTTGAGTCGATTTATGTATTTCCGTCCGTCCGCCCGTCTTTCAACCCGTCAATATATTTTTGTGAACAAAGTACAGGTCGCATTTATTATCTGATTTGAATGAAATTTGGCACAGGTCACTTATTTGGTCCAAAGACAAACCCTATTGAAATTGGGGAAAATCGGTTCAGATTTAGATATAGCTCCCATATATAGTTTCGTCCGATTTTATGTGAATGGCGCACCAAAATCCCAATATTTGTCCGATTGAGAAAACAAATTGCACAGAGTACTGAATTAGGTCTAGACTGATGTGTGCCAAATTTTATTGACTTATTTATTGGCAGATTGTATTAAATTGAGTTTTGAGTCATGTGTATTAAAAAACTCTGTTTGGAGAAAAACGCGTTTAAAGTTTGAGAAGCCCTCTTGCCGTCCCTTGATGCTAACACAATAAATCTGCTATATCTTAAAAAATTGTTGACATTTTCACTTGGAAATTTATAGGGACATTCTTCAATTAGTGTAGGTAGGGGGTCCCCTTAAAGTTGCAAACACGGTTTAAAAACAAAAGACACCAAAAAATCCAAGTCTGCCATGCCATTTTTGATATGCAATTTTTCATTGATTTCAGAATGGTATGTGTATGTTTTTTAATATGTACAAATATCTATATTTTAGCATCTCTTGTATGTACCTAAAGTGGCGAAGGGTATCGTCCGACTTTTGAACGTTACTTACTGGTTACTGTTATTTTTGTTATTGCAATATGTACAAAAATTATAAGTAATATCAAATTAGAAATGCAGTCTGAGGATGCTAGAATGCATGTAGAAATTTTTAAGTCTTTCAAAAACGACAATATATGCACTTGTGGTCAATGGTGACTGAAGTCAAAAATTAACGAAACGAAGATATGTTTCCTTATATATCACAAATTTTTAGGGGGTATTTATATATTCCACATTCATTAAAAATTATATAAAAAGTACAATCGGACTGAAAAAAGTACACTTTTTATTGAAAGCCAGTACAATTTGAATAATTTCATTTCGCATCCCTGCTATGAAACGCCCTCTGGTGGTGGTCATATGTAAAAAAGATACTATAATATACACATAAAAAAGATACTATAACGATGAAAAAAATCGAATTTGGAATCAAAACGATGTTATAGAAAAACTAGTGAAAAATCTTTATGTTCGGCCGGGCCGAACTTTGGATACCCTCTACCATAGACATACTGACTGGTACAAGAAATTAAAATATAGGGAACATACCAAAAAGTGGACCTATACCGACATTTCTAAAAAGGGATTATATAAACTACAATACAAATTTCAGAAATTTTTAATGGATATTTATACCCTCAGCCGTATGGCTAATGAGGTTGTATACACTTTAACACGGTGAAAATGTGGCTCATCGAAATATTGGTTCTAGAACTTTGTCCATCATATTATTTCTCCCAATCTTAGTTCAAGTTCGAAAATGGGGAATATCGGTCCACTCCTTCTGGAACCTCCACACAAGGGCTAGGTCTAAATGCGGGCTATAGTTCATTATCGAACCTTACATTCTACATTTTTATCTCGATGTCCTCCGCAGATAAAATGATTACATCAGAGTCTTAGAACTAAACTCAAAACGTGAAAGAAATCTGATAACAATTTTAATATTAAAAAGGGAGTTATTATAATTTTTGGAAGAGAGATTTGTTACCATATACTACTACAAAATACTAAATTGCAGCAAATTCTGTCGAAAAACGCACTCAAGAACACCAAAATACGAAAATTGGGGGTACCTTTATATGGGGGCTATCCGAAAAAATGGACCTATATTCATAATTTTTTAGTGGGGAGATTTGCTACCTATTAAAAACCCAAATTCTAAATTATAGCCAATTCAGCGAAAAAAAATACTGAAAATTAGGAGGTACCGTTGTATGGGGGGGGAGGTGGGTCACAAGAAAAAGTGGAACGATATTTATAATTTTTAGTGGAGATATTTGGTACCAAATAAGAACACAAAGCAGAAAATTTCAGCAAATTCGGTTGAAAAACGCGCTCAAGAACCCCAAAATACCGAAAATTGGGGGGTTCCCTTATATGGGAGCTATGCCTAACGTGGACCGATAAAGCCCATCTTCGAACTTGAACTGCCTGCATACAAAAAGACGACTCTATGCAAAATTTTGGCGATCCATCTCAATTCGATTAGACGCTAGAGTGATTACAACAGACAGATGGACATGGCTATATCGTCATAGAATTTTACGCTGATCAAGAATATATATACTTTATATGGTCGGAAATGATTATTTCGATGATTTACAAACGGAAAAACAAAATTTATATACACTCCATACTATGGTGGAGGGTATAAAAATATTTTTTTTGAAAAGTGGGAGACTCGAAAATTGAGAAAGACCTATGGTTCCTTCACCAAAGTCGTTTAGAATCATCCATAGAATAATCCTAGGGACTGGATTTAATCGACAAAAAAATTGGCCCGCCCTAATATACATATATTTGAATTATTTCTATATCATTACGCATTCAAAAGGTATGGAGTATCTAAGATACCGCTGACTTTCTCTAAACTTGGCAGCACTGGAAAACATTGTTGTCAGCGTCATCTATCAAATGGAGAGATTTAAAAAATCGATTATGCTAGATTTAAATCTCACTTGTTTCTTCTACAACTTATATGATAGATACAATTTTATACTTTCTTCTAAAATAACAATAATTTCATTTTTTTTTTTAATTTTTGAATATGAGATGTAATATTAAATTTTCCATAATTTTTCTCCGTAACGTTTGTATTATAATAATTTTGTTTTAGTCATAGTAAAGTAGATTATTTTCTCTTTCATATGATACTATTGTTGTTGAAATGCGATTATCTATCGAAAAGTTATACACTTGGAAGTTTCGATTTAAAAACTGATCATTAGATGGCGCTGGTGATGATTTTATAAAAATTGCATACCTCATTTCTTTTTGCTATAACTTTTTTCGTATTGCTGGTATTCAAATTAAAGTGGTGCCATATCATACCTCCCACATAAACTGATCAATATTTTTCTGAAAATTAATTTTGATAATATAATGCGAACGGACTATCCGATTTGCAATAAACTTTGTACAACCTAATATTTAAGCATGTTTATATAACGTTGTAAGATGGAACTTATCTGTCCTCTCCAGCTGGTATCACCCCCTACAAAAGGTCTATATGTTACAAACCTGTAAGTTTAAGTTGAAGCGAATTGAATAACCGTTTCTATTTATTTTTTGCACATCGTATTATGTTACCAAACCTACTGTAAATCGGAATATGGGGTTTATACCTCTCCACATATGGTCGACTCTTTGATAAAAAAACGTATACAAACCTTTGTAATTTTGTAGAGCTCCGCAAACTATAGGCTGAGGGTATATATATATCTGTCGGCAACACCGACTGACATTTTACACTTATTATTTTTTTCTGAAATCACTATACTCACATTCATATACACTAGTCATCATCAAAATCCATACACTCATGTCAACAATTAGATATGAATAATATTTCAATGAAAAAAAAAATAAATAAATCATATAAATATAGGAAAATTTGAAACAAAAAACAAACAGAAGAAAGAAAAAAACTAACGAAAACTTTTAGACTTTAAGTCGTTCGAAATTACAATTTGTGAAATTGTGTTATAAGATTATGGTAGTATTTTTTTAATTATATCATACAAACATACATTATTGTTAAATTCATGCATTATTATTAAATAAATAAAAAACAAACAAATAAAAGTAACATTCACAAAATATATACATACATATTTATATTTACTACAAACATTTAGGATATACAAATAAAAAACCACATATTCTGAGACTTGCTGTTTGTAAATTTAGTTGTAATAAAGGGGCTGGGTTAACTCACTATATAGTTCGCAATATTGAAGATAGAGCTTGGAAATATTGCACAAATATTTATCATACTCCTAGGATTTTTGGTATTGAAAATTAAATATAGCAGTGAATCTTTTAGTGTAGCCCCCATAGTACGGTAATCCGTAAATTCCGAAATGTTCTCTTCCACTATATCTTTCCATCGAATTCATGGACTTCCCCTTCTGCGTGAACCATCAGTTGGTTCACTTTTATATGCCTTCAGTGTAGGGGCATCCTCATCTTTTCTCAAAACATGACCTAGTCAACGTAGTAGCTGCAGTTCGATACGTCTGACTATGTCGATGTCCGAGAATAGATGGTACCACTCATGGTTCATTCGAGGTGATATTCACCGTCAACGCACATATATCTTTCGGTGAATTTTTCTTTCAAACACTTCAAGGGCTGCCTCATCTCTTTGCGCAAGTACCCATGCTTCAGACCCAAACAACAGCACGGGTAGTACCAGCGTCTTGTAGAGTATGAGTTTGGTCTGACGGATGGTGGCCTTGTTTCTAAACTGCTTTTTTAGACCATAGTAACATCTCTTGGCTAACACCGCCCTTCTCCGAATTTCAAACCTGATGTCGTTAGTTTTATTTATGGCGGTACCAAGGTATATAAAATAATTGACTACCTCGAAGCTGTAGTTTGCAAGATCAACAGTTGGCCCGAGTATTCTGTATATCTTGCTCGTTGATACCATCAGCTTGGTCTTCTCGCCATTTACTGTCAGTGCCACTTTGGCAGACTTCTTCTCAATTCATTCAAGGGTGGCTGTTACCGACCGTGATGTTCTACCGATTATGTTGATGTCGTCGGCGTAGTCCCATAACATATGATGTTTGGTGACCATGGGACTTGAATAGTTCGGCTAGAATCGGCAACTGGTGCTTTATTATTCTTCAGCCGACTAAGTGCTATTCTGACTTCATCTTGTTCCTTCTTTTTTCATTTGAAAATACGTTTCTCCTCTCTCGTTTTCTCCCGATAATTCTCTCTCGCATTGGGTGCTGCTATTGTTTGCAGAGTTGCCCTATACGCTGCGTTTTTCGCCGCAGTAACATTAGGACACTCCTGATCTCAAATGTTGCTTTTGCTGCAATTTGTAAGGAGTGGGCGATTCATTGTCATTGTGCTTCTATACTATTATCGGGACAAGAAGTGCTTTCGTCAAGCAGGTGGGTAAGTAGAGCGGAGTAGGCCTCTGCTATCAGTTGTGTTTGCAGCTTTTCGACGTCGAGTTCCGTGTTGTGTTAGATCGCACCTTTGCTGCTAAATTAAGACGAGAGCGAACCTTGGCAGACACAAGGTAATAGTCCGAATCGATATTCGTTTCTCGGATCAATCGAACGTCTAATACACTGGACGGAAGTGTCTATCACAACATGCTCAGTTTGATTACTTGATCAGGAAAGTCCACATTGGCCTTGTGTACATCGAGATGCTTGAATCTGGTTCTGCTAACTACCATGTTTTTTGCTGCCGCGAAGTCAGTGAACCTCATGCCGTTGTCGGATGTTTCTTCATGGAGACTGAATTTTCCGACGGCGGAACCAAACATATTTTCCCTTCCGATTTTTGGATTAAAATCTAATAGCAGAATTTTAATGTCATGGCCAGGGCACAGTTCATATGGTGTTTCTAGGCGCTCGTAAAATATGTCTTTGGTCTGTTCATCGTGGTCTTCCGTCGGAGCATGGCCGAAAATAAGACTGATGTAGAAGAACTTCGATTGTATACGGATTATAGCAATTTCCTCATCTAATGGAGTGAATAAATAAATAAGACAAATCTCTTCCTGGTAGCCCCTATATAAAAGTGAACCTTATATAATGGTAACCCTCATATAATGATAAAATCCATTTTTCGGTATTTTGGGAGTTTGGGCAAGTTTTTTAACCGAATTGGATTTAATTTCTCATGGAGTGTTAAATCTTTCTACTAAACATGATCGATATTGGCTCACTTTTTAGAGAGTCCCCCGTATAAAGCTAGATCCCAAACTTCGGTATTATGGAAAGCTTGGACACGTTCGTGACCCAAATTAGATGTAATTATGTATGTTTGATAATCATACCAAAAAAGATCAATATTGGCCCAAGTTTGATTCTAATTTGATTTCTTATGGAATGTGAAATTTTCCTACTTAAAACTATCAATGTCAGTTTACGGCACCATCCCATTTTCGGTATTTTGTCGCATTTTCCAAGCGATGGGACTATAATTGGGTATAACGGCTGCAATTTGGTATTAGGGGTTCTTGAAGGCTGACTTATATACACATTTGTGTGGGGCATATATAGGCCCCAATTTTGATATAACCCCATTTAAAAGTTCACATCCTGTTTAATAATAATGTCTAACCGAATGTCCTCATGGTAGTGGCTATAATTTCGTGAATAAATAATAAATTAAAAGAAGTGAAAAATGCGACAATTCTACCAATCGATTGTTGCAAACCATAATTTAGACCAAATATAAATTTAAGCAATTTTAATGGGGGTTTTTCCTAAAAACTCAAAACACAAAAATTTGATCCGCATGGTATGGTGAAACATTTGTATAAAATCCTCAAAATACTGCAATTTAGAGGGCAAAGTTATAGCAAATCAAATCGGAAGATATATAGGGACTTTGGTACACCATTTACATAAAATCGGACGAAAATATATATATGGGAGTTATATCTAAATTTGAACCGATTTTCACGATACTAAGCACAAATCATTCTAGACACAATTCAGTATCGCGAATTTCGTGCAAATCGAAAGATATATAGGGACTTTGTTGCATTATTTACATTAAATCGGACGAAAATATATATAGTAGCAATATTTAAATCTGGACCGATTTTTCCCATTTTCAATAGAGTTCGTCCTTGGGCCAAATAAATGAGCTGTGCCAAATTTTATGCAAATCGGAAAATAAAACGTTTTGTACTGTGGAGAAATTTGGTACCTATTAAGAACTCAAAATATAAAATTACAGCCAATGGGTGGAAAAATACGATCAAACCCCGTGTAAAGTTTTATCGCTATCGGATAAATATATAATGTCTTTAGTGCAACATTTACAAAGAAATCGGTCGAAACTGTATATGGGAGCTATATTTAAATATGAACAGATTTTCACGAAACTTCACACACATCACTCTAGACTCAATTCAGCACGCTATGTAAAATTTCGTGCAAATCGCAAGAAATAAATAGGCTTTAATGCACCATTTACAAAAAATATGTGTGGGGCTAGACATAGCCCCCGATTTCAACAAAACTTAACACACGTCACTCCGGACTCAATGGTAAGCTGTACAAATTTTAGTCTTAATGAGATAATTATTATTCACTTTGTTGTGTTGTAGTTACGTCCTTTTGTTTCAGAATATATCAAGTCAAAAGGACGTAGCTGACATAAAACCTTTAAAAACAAAAAAATATTTTTTTTTCAAATAATAAATACGGCTCCATAGTGCGGTTAAACTATGGAAAAAATTGGAGCAATGCTCCATTTTTATAGATTTTATAAAATTTTTTGGTCCTCCTGTAAAATTAGTAAAAGTGTAGTTACGTCTGTTTGCATTTATGATGACGATATATACTTTATAGGGTCGAAAATGATTATTTCGATGAGTTACAAACGGAAAAACAAAATTAATAAACCCTTCGGAGCATGAACAACGTAATATCACATAACACCATAACATAGTCTCACTACAAATATCCCGATTGACTTAAGGAATTTTGAATGCAGGTGGTGAAGGGCATAAACAAGTTCATCCCGGCAGAGCATAACGACGTTTTTACTTGTTTTATAATTGGAGAATTTCAGATAAGCCAGTTAAGTAATCGAATTGACTGTAATTATATATTTTGATCCTTATTGCTCGGAAGTTCTTCCAATCAAAAGTTATTATTACAACGGTACCCGCAATTTTCGGTATTTGGAGGATTTCAGAGAGGGGCTTCTCGAGGTTCTCGTTGATAAGCAAATTCTTGTAGGAAAATTTTCCAATATCGAACGATGATCAGATATATTCTCAGTAGAATCGTAACCTACCGTTCGTTATTTATTATTTTGTGTTCTCAGTGAATTGAATCCAGCCCCAGCCCGATCATATAATTGTTCAGCCGGTGAATATTTATTTATTTTGATGATGATGGCGCATTTCCAATCAAAGCATTATGGTGAGGTGATATAATTTGATATTCCGGAACCTTTGTGGGCAAACAATTTATTCACACAATGTTTTCATGTTAGCCCATACAAAAGTCGATCGCCATTTTCGGTATATTCAAGGTCCAATCATAATCATTCAACCTAAGTGTACGTATATGCGTTTTTTCCTGACAGCAATTTACCATGCCCATCGGTTTTATATTTAGATGTTTTATATATCTCATTGTGAAAGATATTTTTCTAAAGGGATAACCTTATATTTCAGGACCTTGATATCAGTCCATGTTCTTCATAGAACGGTCATGCGTCATATTCGGTATGTTCAAGGACCTATACCAATTTTCCAACCTGAGTGTCTGCAGTTTTTTTTGTATTTCGTGGAGTGTATTTATCTGAAAAGGCATGTTTCGTATTTGAAAAAGCTGCGAATTTATTGATCTTCCCTCGTACATTTGATGCTTTAATTCCTTTAATCTATATCCGTTAAGGATATTGCCTTTATATACATTTTCCTTTTGGCTAATTCATACAGCCTAGCCCAACAATAACATTAATAAAAAAAACCAAAAACAAATAAAAACAGCAAGGGGACGAATAATAAATAAATATCTAGATAAGCAGGACAACAACTCTACATAAATGACAAAGAAATAATTTATGTTAGCGTATAAGCATAGAAAAGTAATTAGAAAAATAAGTTGAACGAAATTGTAAATGAAATCCATAGAAACAGAAATGAAATAGAATACACAAAATAGGGTAATTTAATTTGGAATGATTATAAACAATTTTATTGATTTCTTTATAAATGTAAAAGAAGATTTTTGGCCTAAGAGGAAAACTTGAAATGTAACGGTTACATTAAATCAATTTAGAGATTTGGGTATTCTTAAGTGATTCTGACTAAAATTTGTGATCAACTCGAAGGAAAATAATGTTTATCCTTCCGACTTAAAATTACGATCAAATCGAAGAAAAAAATTTAGTCCATTCAACATGAAGTTTGTATAAAAATTTAGCATTTTCGAGTTTAAAATATGACAATTTTTTACATGCACAGTGGAAAATAAAGAACAGCGTCATGAATTTTGTCAAATCCCTCATATGAGAACCAGAACACCCACAATTCGTAAGGTGAGGGGTTAAATACCACCAAAACCCCAAATGTCAAATGAAATTCTCTTTAATTTCGATCAATACCTTCAAAATGTCTAAAAACGATATAGTAGTTTATCTTCTGACAAACCCATTTGTTCAATTTTTGGTTATGTTCTATGGCAAAGTCAAAACGTAGTCCAACTTTGAATCTTTTTTCCTGAAAACCATGGTACAGGTACAAAACGAAGCTATATGCTTCAAAATATCTAAAATCATGTGAAAGTCAAAGGTTTTTTATCCATTGAAGACCAGAAACGCCTAATAAAAGCCACTTAGAGTGGGAAACTTGGCTAAGACCTTCCAAATGTCAAGTATGAAACTATATTGAAAATTTTCCTAAATTCAGAATTTTTGTAACATCCAAGAACACGGAGAGGTAAATTACAGACCCTTCAGTTGGACTATATTTTTTAAGCAAACCCTGTATTTTCAAATTATTAATATTCGACTCGTAATATTATTATTATTATTATTTTGAGATTTTGTTTAAATTAATTACGTAGTATTTGGTATCTGATAAATCAAAATACCCTATTCAAGTTGTTTCACATCAGACAATGAACATTGTAAGATGAATGCCATTCGTTCCAATAGAAACGATTGATATGTCCTTGTGTTTATATTTACTTTCGTTATTTTTTTCTTGTGATAATATTATTGCTTAGTTAAGAAAAAAAAAACAGAAAACAATTCAAAATACTGTACACAATGTGTAATGGAAAAGAATTTGAAAAAAAAAAACAATTATATAAATAAATGAATAAAATTAAAAACAGAATAAAATTGAATTTTAAATGCAGTTTTAGTTATTTTCAATGCAAATAAAGGTAAGTATAAACTTATTTGCTGATATGATTTCTACGAATTGTTATCGTCATTGTTTTATACATAACCCGCAAAGAAATATGAGAAGTTGGGCGATGCCTGACTGTATAATATCCTACACAACTTGGGGTATGCACAAGACTTCCTCTTTGGATTTCTTTTATAAACTATACAAAAAAATGTTTTAGAGCTTATATTTTATACGCATCTAGGAAGTGAGATAAACACATGGTTCCTTTTCAGAATATGCAAAAAATCATTTTTTGAGTTGATGTATGCATGTCTCTCCGTATCAGAAAATCGGTTCATATTTAGATATGGCTCCCATATGGATTTTCGTCCGATTTTATCTAAATGTTGCACCAAACACCCAATATTTGTCTGATTGAAACAACAATTTATACAGCGTACTGAATAAGGACCATATTGATGTTTACGAAGTTTCCTTGAAATTGGTTCAGATTTAGATATAGCTCCCATATATGGTTTCGCCCAATTTTTGGTAAATGGTAAAAATCCCAAGGATTATCCAATTGATACAAAATTTTGCACAGCGTATTTAAATCGGTCCATATTGATGTATACGTAATGTTTGTGTAAATCGATTCAGATTTAGATATAGCTTCCATATATATTGTTTCGTTCAATTTTTCGTAAAGGGTGCATAAAAAACTCCCAATATTTGTCCTATTAATACAAAAGTTTGCACAGCGTACTGACTTATGTCCAGTTTGATGTCCGTGAAGTTTTGTGAAAATCGGAGTTTGGTCCAGATAGGCGCATGCGAAGTTTTGTTGAAATGAGATCAGATTTATATATACACTTTCGAACAAAATAAAGTGTAAAAGACGAAAAAATATGTTAATACATAATTTTGTTTTTTCATTCAAATTAAACCACATTTTTTTAAGTCGTATATAAAAAATATAAAACCATTTTTGGTAGTTCATTCAGAAACAGAAAAAAAACATAATTTCACGTCGTATTAGAGTTAGACAAAATAAAGTGCAAATTAATTTTTTGTTTTAATAAAATATATATTTTAATATTCGAGCATGTTCTGGCATTCACTTCATCGGCAGAAGTGTATCGAACTCACGCCGAGGTGTTCTGTAACACACTTTACACCCATTTGAGGTGTATTCTTTACACTTACATTTTCATCGTGAGAGTCGGGTGTATTCAAGTTTTTCTATATAAAATAAAATCTTTTTTGAAATAAAAAAGCGACATGATGATAGAATAATATGTTATTATTGCATATAATTTGTTTAAAATCACAAAATATACATGAAACGCCATTAAAAACAAATTTTAAATAGATACTTAGGTTTGTCTTGAATTTTCTTCAACTGAATTTTTTGCTTGACATAAACAGCTGATTTGAAGTAAGGCCGAGGAAGATAGGGTTACCAAATGTTCCCCTTAAATCAATTAACAAATTAATGATATTACAGAGTTTTTCATACATATATTTTATGTTGCGAATAATAAAATATAAAAAAAATAATTATAAAATTATCGTTAGAATTTACAAAATTACTAAAATATAATAGAAACAATGTAAAAATCGAATACAGTTTATATTGTATGGCAACACTATTTCTCCAAAGTACCATGCCGACGTTTATTTTTGTCGCAGTTCAAAATTTCAATTCACGTGAGAAGTAGAACAGGAGGTAGCTTCTGAGGTGAAGTGTATGTGTGAAGTGAAAAGAACACACCGTGAGTTCCAGAACATACCCGATTATTTAGTACTTGTCACTCGACCTTTGTTTTCTATCAATGCTTTAAGCCGTTTTTACATATTTCGAAGTTTTTTAAAGTGTCACTCGGAATTTTTTTTTTCGTTCTCTTTGCATTGCTTCCCAGAATGTTGAACGATCCCAATTGCGTTTCTCGTGCACATTTTTCGATATTTTCAATAAAAATCTTTATCAAATTTTACTAGGTGACCGACTCCCGTTGTAGTGAAGCACCCCCATACCATAAGGTTACCTTCACCATGTTTAACTGTATAAATGAGATTTTTCAGTCTCAGCATTTCTGAGGGTTCGCAACATACCCGCTTCCTCCTTTTAATATTCTTCAATTCAAATTTGGATTCGTCTGTGTAAATAACTTTATCCCAAAAGGTTTCTGGCATACTTATGTAATTTTAGGCGAACAAAAGTCTATTTATACCCTTCACCACACTGTGGTACAGGGTATTATGTCTTTGTGCATATGTTTGTAACAGGCAAAAGGAAACGAGATAGACACATGGTTCCTTTTGAGAATATGCATAGAATCACTTTCTGAGTCAATTTACGCATGTCCGTCTGTCCGTCCGTCCATGTATTTTTGTTAACAAAGTACAGGTCGCATTTATGATCCGATTTGGATGAAATTTGACATAGGTCACTTATTTGGCCCAAGGACGAACTCTATTGAAATTTGGAAAAATTGGTTCAGATTTAGATATAGCTCCTATATGTATTTTCGTCCGATTTAATGTAAATGGTGTACCAATGTACCTATATATCTTTCTATTTGCACGAAATTTGGCACAGCGTAATGAATTAGGTATAAAATGATGTGTGTTAAGTTTCGTGAAAATCGGTTCAGATTTATATATAGCTCCCATATATATTTTCGTTCGATTTAATGTAAATGGTCCATCAAAGTCCCTATATATCATTCGATTTGCACGAAATTTTGCACAGCGTAATGAATTAGGCCTAGAATGATGTGTGTTAAGTTTCCTGAATATCTGACCAAATGAAAAATTTAGTATCGGTTGCAGAATGATATGTTTATGGATCCAATTTCATTTTACTGGTGCTTTAAAAACGCGACGTCTGTTATGATTCATCTGTTGAATATACCCAAAGTGGTGAAGGGTGGCATATAGTCGGCCCCGTCCAACTTTACTACTTTCCTTACTGGTTAATTATATGTGTCGTCGCGCAGTCGTGTTTTTTTCTTTGCGAAGAAGCTTCTCATACCTCTTTCATTAATTCTTCTATTCATCGTTCTTGATGACACACTCAAATTTAAATTCTCTTTTATAATTCTACAGGATCCTGATGGATTTTTCTTCACTTCTATTGCAATGTGGTCCTCATCCAGTTTAGAGGTACCGCGCTTCCTGCACAAAAATATTTACATCTATATTAGATCCAACACTTTTATATTTTTCTAACACCTGATACCGAAATTTTATAATTTTTTTTAATAAATTAGTATAAGTCATGCCTTCTGATTTATAATTTTTAAGGAGAGATTTGCTACCCAATAAGAAAGAAAAGTACTAAATTACTTCCAATTTGGTCGAAAAACATTTGGATAAATTTGATACCCAATAAGAACCCAATACCAAATTACTGTGAATTCGCTTGAAAAAAGCGCTCAAGAACCCCAAAATACTGAAAAGTGGGGGTATCCTATATGGGGGCTACCCGAAAAAATTAACCTACATTTATAATTTTTAGTGGAAAAGTTTGATACCCAATAAGAACCTAATGTACTAAATTTCAGCAAATTTGGTTAAAAACACGCTCAAAAACCCCAAAATATCGAAAATTGGGGGTACCTTTATATGGGGGCTACCAGAAACATTGGACCTATATTTATATTTTATAGTGGAGAAATTTGATACCCAATAAGAATATTACAGTGAATTCGGTTGAAAAAAGCGCTCAAGAACCCCAAAATACTGAAAAGTGGGGTACCCTTATATGGGAGCTATGACGGCCGATAACAAAGGTCGATCCAATGCAAAATTCGTTTAGAGGCTAGAGTGCTTACAACAAACGGACGGAGAAACTAACATGCTTAAATCGGCATAGAATTTAACGCTGTTATATATTATATATGTACTTTTTAGGGTCCGAAATGAATATTTCGATGAGTTCCAAACGGATTAACAAAATTAATGTACCCTCCATACTATGGTGGAGGGTATAAAAATAGTGTTCGTCCTTTGGCCAAATAAGTGACTTGCGCAAATCGGATCATAAATGCAACCTGTATTTTGTTTACAATTCAACATCTACGGACGAACGGACATGCATAAATCGACTCAGAAAGTAATTCTATGCATATCGCTGGCTTAACTTGTAAAGGAAACAAGTCCATTTTTTCTAGAAATTGAGATTTTGATACAGCTATGTATAATAAGGCAAAACACATCGATTTAAGAAAATAAAAATACAGTTATCTCATTTTTATACCCTTCGCCACACTGTGGTACAGGGTATTATGCCTTTGTGCATATGTTTGTAACAGGCAAAAGGAAACGAGATAGACACATGGTTCCTTTTGAGAATATGCATAGAATCACTTTCTGAGTCGATTTATGCATGTCCGTCCGTCCGTCTGTCTGTCCATGTTAAATTGTAAACAAAGTACAGGTCGCATTTATGATCCGAATTGGATGAAATTTGGCATAGGTCACTTATTCGGCCCAAGAAGGAACCCTATTGAAATTGGGAAAAATCTGGCATAACGTGCCGAATTGAGTCTAAAATGATGTCTGCCAAGTTTCGTGAAAATCGGTCCAGATTTAGATATAGCTCCCATATATAGTTTCGTCCGATTTCATGTAAATGGTGCACCAAAGTCCCTAGATATCCTTCGATTTGCACGAAATTTGGTATAACGTTTTGAATTGAGCCTAGAATGATGTCTGCCAAGTTTCGTGAAAATCGGTCCAGATTTATATATAGCTCCCATATATAGTTTCGTCCGATTTCATGTAAATGGTGCAACAAAGTCCCTAGATATCATTCGATTTGCACGAAATTTGGCATAATGTACTGAATTGAGGCTAGAGTCATGTCTGCCAAGTGGTGCACCAAAGTCCCTATATATCTTTTGATTTACAATAAATTTTTCATAGAGTACTGAATTGAGTCTTGAATGACGTGTGTTAAGTTTCGAGTGAATCGGCTCAGGTTTAAATATAGCTCTATATATAGCTTCGTCCGATTTTATGTAAATGGTCCACCAAAGTCCTTATATATATATTTCGTTTGCACGAAATGTGGCACAGCGTTATGAATTAGGTGGTTTATGTTTCCTGAAATCGGTCCAGATTTAGATATAGCTTCTATTTAGTATAGGTTGCAGAATGACATGTTTATGGATCCAATTTCATTTTAGTGGTCCATTAAAAATGTGACGTCTGTTAGGATTCATCTGTTGAATGTACCCAAAGTGGTGAAGGGTATCATATAGTCGGCCCCGTCCGACTTTACAACATTCCTTACTGGTTTATTTTTGTTTTGTATTGATTAGTAAACGCTAAATCCAATTCAACACACGGTGCTGGAGTAACATCATGTAAAAGCTCTAAGTCCAGTTCTATTTTGAGGATTTTGGATACGATTTTAAGCCGAATTGACTGTAATTTAGTATTTTAGGTACTTATGGTGTAGCACATCTTCCAACAAAAAATATCATTATTGGCTCACTTTTTAGGGTACCCCCACATAACGTTATCCCCAATATTCGGAATTTTGGAAGGTTTGAGCAGGTTTTTCAAACGAATTGGCTTTCATTTTATATTTGGTACTCTCATTGGGTACAAAATTTCCCCTCCAAAAATTAGCAATATTGGCCCAGTTTTAGTAGTAGCCCTCATATCACTTTACCTTCATTATTTGGTATTTTGGATTTTTTTGTACGTTTATCAATCGAATTGGTTCTAATTTGTTATTCTGGGTTCTCATTGGGTGTTGAATCGTCCTACAAACAATTATCGATATCTTTCCCGATTTAGTATAGCTCCCATATAACTACAAGGTTCTAGCCAAAATTTCCAAATAGCTTGTTGTTTGGTATTTCATTTTCTTTTGGCAGTAATTTATCATGACATAACCATATAATAGTCCCGATCGATTTTAAGTATTTGCCTGTGCACTTCATGGCGGAGAGTATAAAAAGTTCGTCTCAGGCGAACTTAACGATGTTTTTACTTGTTTTTAAAGATATTTTTGAATGAGTTATGATTCCAAAACAATATTTACTCTTATAAATAAAATTAACATTTAAAAATCAACAAAATTGCATATTAAATGCAGTAATTAAAAAATATAATAAGAGATAAGTTGTAAGAAAATGGCCTAAGTCCATAAATACAGAAAACCTTAGCAACAGAAAAGGCTCTAAGTCCCAAAAAAGGCGTGTATCTCCGCAAATACTCATTTTTTAATTTTGCCTTTGCGCAAATAAAACAAAAATACAATACAAAAACAAATTGCATTTACAGATTTAAAATAATTTTTTTCAAAAAAAAGTTTGAATGTGTTTTGTCTCTCCTGAAGAGTTGTTAAAAAGGAACTTATTGTCTTTACGAGT
This sequence comes from Musca vetustissima, assembly GCF_032173495.1. NCBI lineage: Eukaryota > Metazoa > Arthropoda > Insecta > Diptera > Muscidae > Musca > Musca vetustissima. Next base: position 20,718 of record NW_026886956.1, read on the forward strand.
TAAGCCAGCGATATGCATTTTGTCTACATTTTTTTTCCTTTTACCTGTTACAACCATATCGAACCATATTCGCAAAAAACCTAACCCTCAAATTGGAAATTTTATAGTAGAAGGTTTCTTTTAATAAATACAGATTTAATAAAGCTATTATTTTGAGATTTAGAACTATAGTTCAAAACTAAACTAGTTTATAACAAAACTATAGTTCTAAATTTCAAAATAATAGCTTTATTAAATCTGAATTTATTAAAAGAAACCTTCTACTGTAAAATTTCAAATTTGAGGGTTACTTTTTTTATCGCATATGGCTCTATATGCACAAAAACATACTGCTCTGTATTATACGTTTATCTAACATGCGCATCAAATTTGGTTTGCACCTTACATGAAAATATCGAATTTTGTATAATGATTAAAAAATGATTTATTTCAATATATATATTTTTCAGATTTTTGGTTAATTAACAAAATTTGGTTTAATACTAAAAAATTAATAAAATATTACCCAACATTACATAATTATGTTGGTTGTACAAAAAAAAGAAAAACGTTAACAAATATTTAAATTTATTTATCGTTTTTGTGTATATTCTGCGAATAAATGTTTACGAATAAATTTAAAAAATATAATTGATATAATAATTTAAAGCTACAAAAATAGTGGTATAGTAATAAAATAATATATAGATCATTTTGTTGTTTTAAATATTAACATAAATATTTTTTGTTATTTTATGTACATATTTATGTACAAGATAATGCATATTATAAAATGTTATTGAAATTATCATACACGTTAATTTTGGTTGTCTTAAAATAATAATCGAAAGTAAACAATTTAAATGCTACATATAATTAAATATATAAATACATGCGAATAAATTTACCAGGAAAAATAGGTTTTTGTTTATTATACACCCAAATACCCGAGGGAGCATGTTTCTAAATTTAGTACAATAGATGAGTAATTCCTTGTCCGTTAGTAATTTTTAATAAATATTGTTGGTATTGAATATCAAAAAAACATCCGAATCGATTGAAACACTTGTCCAAAGTCCCAAAAATATTTTTTTACCGTTATATGTGTTTAAACATGGACGTATATTGTCCATTATCGAACTAAAATTCTATGTGAATTTTAATATATGTCACTGTGTTCACATATCCCCCACTTTAAGTGTTTTGAAGGTCCTTGTCTCGTTTTAAGTCCTATGTTCCTGTAATATAAACATATGAACAAGAGTAATTTAATATTTCGGATTCACAGAGACTAAAAGGCATTCTCGATGTCTCAAAGGGTAAAAACTCTCTGCTAGGAGTTTTTACCCTTTGAGACATGTAGTTCCATGTTATTACATATCTGCCATAATTTTTTGAAGGCCCCTGTATAATTTTCCAACCGAAGAGGATGTACTTTTCAATTTCAGGTTCTCTAGCAAAAACTTAAATTGTGGATCCACCACCAATTGTTTTAGACGTTTTTCGACGTTTTCAAAACCACGAAATTTTCAATGACGGTTTAGCCACGACGGTCCGGGATTTGTCTATTTAAATAGCGATAGAGTTCGCTATATCTATACCAGTAAGGAAAGTAGTAAAGTCGGACGGGGCCGACTATATGATACCCTTCACCACTATGGGTATATTAAACAGGACTATTAGCATGAAATTGGATGAATAAATGTGAATCTACCTAGATCTATCCATTAAGTATGTAAATCGACTTCAAACAAATATAAATAGGTCATCCGTTGGGCTATGTCTGTACTTCTAGAAAACGCAACTACGTTATTCTATGCTCAATTTTGTACGATGTGCAAAATTTGATGTCAATCTGACTAACATGAGGAGTTTGATGTCCAATTTACTTGAAATCGGACGAAAATATATATGGAAGCTCTAACCAAATATTAAGTGATTTCAAACAAACTTGTCACAGGTTAGGTTATACTAATTTCAGAACGTTTTGTTCCTATTGGTTCTTTGGTGCGTCAATTACTTAAAATCAATCTATAATATAAGGGAGCTACATCTAAATCTCAACCGATTTTCACTAAACTTGGCACACATTATCATGGATTAAATTCAAAACGCTATGCAACGTAAGAACTTGGTACATTATTTTGATTAAATCGGACGAAAATATATATATCATAATCTGAATCGATTTTCACGAAACTCAGCACACATCATTCCAGCATCAATTCAGTATGTTATGCCAAATTTCGTGCAAATCGAAAGATATATGGGACTTTGGTGCACCATTTACAAGAAATCGGACGAAACTATATATGGGAGCTATATCTAAATCTGGACCGTTTTTCACGAAACATACCAGACATCATTCTAGGCTCAATTCAGTGCGTTATGCCTGCACCATTTACATGAAATCGGACGAAACTATATATGGGAGCTGTATCTAAATCTGGACCGATTTTCCCGAAACTTGGCAGACATCACTCTAGGCTCAATTCAGTACGTTATGCCAAATTTCGTGCAAATCGAAAGATATATAGGGACTTTGGTGTACCATTTACATGAAATCGGACGAAACTATATATGGGAGCTATATCTAAATCTGGACCGATTTTCACGAAACTTGGCAGACATCACTCTAGGCTCAATTCAGTACGTTATGCCAAATTTCGTGCAAATCGAAAGATATATAGGGACTTTGGTGCACAATTTACATGAAATCGGACGAAACTATATATGGGGGCTATATCTAAATCTGAACCGATTTTCACGAAACTTGGCAGACATCACTCTAGGCTCAATTCAGTACGTTATGCCAAATTTCGTGCAAATCGAAGGATATATAGGGATTTTGGTGCAAAATTTACATGAAATCGGACAAAACTATATATGGGAGCTATATCTAAATCTTGACCGATTTTCACGAAATTTGGCAGACATCACTCTAGGCCCAATTCAGTACGTTATACCAAATTTCGTGCAAATCGAAAGATATATAGGGACTTTGGTACACCATTTACAGTATATCGGACAAAACTATATATGGGATCTATATCTAAATCTGGACCGATTTTCACGAAATTTGGCAGACATCACTCTAGGCCCAATTCAGAACGTTATACCAAATTTCGTCCAAATCGAAAGATATATAAGGACTTTGGTACACCATTTACATTAAATCGGACGAAAATATATATGGGAGCTATATCTAAATCTGAACCGATTTTTCCCAATTTCAATAGGGTTCGTCCTTGGGCCAAACAAATGAGCTGTGCCAAATTTCATCCAATTCGGATCATAAATGCGACCTGTACTTTGCTCACAAAACTACATGGACAGACAGACTGACGGGCGGACGGACGGACATGCTTAAATCGACTTAAAAAGTGATTCTATGCATATTTTCAAAAGGAACCATGGGTCTATCTCGTTTCCTTTTGTCTGTTACAAACAAGACATAATACCCTGTACCACAGTGTGGTGAAGGGTATAATTAATATAAGTAAAGTGATTGACTGACATACTAACTAATAGATTCACTTAACGATGTCCGAAAGTGTCAGATAAGGCTGGGTTATTAGTACGGCAGGGAAAGTGCCAAAAAGTACTAAATATGGTCCCATTTGTATTTGACGATCCAGTGGAGTTTGAACTCATAGAGGTTCTAAAAGTTTTTTTTTTTTAATTCGAACTATAAGTATCCGAAAAGTACTAAATGTACTAAATTTAGTACAATTTCATAGCATGTGAACGCACAGAGCTATAAACTTGAAATTTGGCATGTAAATCAAAGTTGAGAAGTAGGGTCAATGTAAGAAGGTCATTTTGGGAGGGTGTACACATGTATAAGAAAAGTACTAAACAGAACTATATTTGGTACAATTTGATTTTGGAGGAACGGATGGAGCTGGAATACTGAAATCTGAAATTTACATTACCGTCATAGTGTAGAATTGGGTTTGTACTTATGTGTACGAAAAGGACTATATGGTACTATATTTGGTACAATTTGGAATTAAAATTACTATCGGAGTGTAGAATGGGGGTTATGGATGTAGTTTTGAACATTTGTACTAAATGGTACTTAATTTGATGGTGACATTTGGAATTGAGATTACCGTTGGAGTGTAAAATTGAATTATATAGATAGTTCAGGATGTTCGTACTTATGAGGGCTAAATTTACAAATTTAAATTTTGTACAAATTTAATTTTGGATAAACCTATAGAACTTGTATCCTGAATTTTGGAGTCAGGATCACTGTTGGTATGTAGGATTGGGGTTTTTTCTACCAATGTGTAGCAAATGACAATAAAATTGGTACAATTTGGATTTAGGGTGAAACGATACTAAATAGTACTAAAATTGATACAATTTGGATTTAGGGTTAACCGAAGGAGCTGGAATCCTAAAAATTGGAAGCACGGGATTGGAGTATGTATGTAGATCTGTAGGCATATTCCGTAACTTTTTAACAACATTCGACATTGTTTATTTCACAACAATTTCATTTGTTTGTTTTGTTGTTTTTACAATAACAAAAGAACATTAAACAATGTCGAATGTTGTTAAAAGTTACAGGATAGGCCTACTGGAATACTGAAATTTGGGATTGGGGTATTTATGTAGGTTTTGAATTTTGTACATATGTGTAGTTAATGGTAATTTATTAGATACAATTTTAGTTAGGTTAACCGATATGGCTGGAATCCTGAAATTTGGAATTAATATTACTGTTGGCTTGTTGTGGTTGGTAGTTTCGGAAATTTAAGTTAATGTGTACTAAATGGTACTAAATTTCATACAATTTGGATTTAACTGGATATGAAGGTTCTTTAGAAAATACGTACTATAAAAGAACAAAGGCATAAATGGTACTCCTATTTTAAATTATGTTGGTTATTGGATTACCTTTTGCGACAAATGTGACAGTTTTGTCTGAAAATATCAGAACAAGTTAAGCAGTAGCAAGTATAAGACAAAAACTTGAAAATTTGCACATACATTAATACAACCGTAAAAGGTTTGGTACTGATAAAACGGAAGGTTTTGGCAGTATTGTCCAACAGAAGTGGCTGTAATTTGACATACCCAGTTCTAAAAGGTTGGAAACAATATTTGGACATAGCTCTTATATACTGGTCCCGTATATATTTTTATGGGCCAAGTCGCTTTTTTCTAACCTATCTAACTGAATTTGTACATTTTGAATTGCTAGTGGATTAAACACATTTTTCTCAGAAAAATATTACGATATTACAGAAAACACAATTTATTTTATCATCCATTCATATTTTGCAGAAAATCTCTCTACCCTCCATACCCGTAACTTTTATGTAAAACTTCAATCGACATTTGAGAATTTTGGACTTGTTTTACCTGAATTTTATTCTAGTTGATATTTTGGATTGTGATTTAGCTACGCAATTAATCTGGAAAAAATCTCGATATTGGCCTATCAATATAATACAGATTAGTGATCAAAAGTGTCTGTATTAAATTTGTACGTTTCCCAGTGAGCACAAATATATATATATATATATATATATTTATACCCTACACATCGATGTTGTCAGGGTATTATAGCTTTGTGCAGCCCCAAATGTTTGTAACGCCGCGAAATATTGGTCCTAGACCCACCTTTAACTATACCGATCGTCATATCTCGACCAGCTGAGTCGATCTAGACATGTGTCCGTCCGTCCGTCCCTCTGTCCATTATAATTTGTAAACACGATACAGGCCACAGCTATGGATCAATCTTCACGAAATTTTCCATGTAGGATGAGTTCTGGCCAATGAAGACCCCTATTGTTTTTTGTAAATGTCGGTTAATATTTAGGGGATGAAATGAACCAAATACTAAATTTTTTCGGTTTTTCTGGTCGCTCCAGAGGCCGCAAGTATGGCCCAAACATCGCATATGTTTACAGGGAGAAGGGGATAGGGCCAAAGAATAAGAGTGCCTGATTTGATAAAGATCGGTCAATATTTAGCGGGTCAAATGGGCCCTGACTTTTGTACCGTATATAATTACTCCTGAAGGACATAGACCCAAAATGTTGATAGTATATCAAAGAGGAGTGGTTGACGTTTAAATCGATACCAAATATATTGTCGTATGTACCCGGATGTGGGAGTTACACATAAATATTTACAGGTGGTTACGTATTCATATATTATTTAGTAACCCATTACTGCACTAGAGGCCGGAAATATAGAGCTAATCGCTTTGAAAATTTCCATGAGTATCCAGGTATGGTCAAGGACAACGCCAGTAATTTTCGGTGATGATCAGATGGTAGTTTTGGGATAAAGTGGACCGAAAACTTATTTTTTGTGTAATTTGGTGTAATACAAAGGGTGAAGGGAATCTAGACAAGTAATTAGAAAGGTTGTACTGAATATTAGTAATATTTGTTGACCTCTAGTCCGTCAAGAGGGTAAAAATATCGCGAAATATTGCCCATCCTCCGAACATAAAACCACAGAAAGTTAGACTTTCGTGGAAGTTGTGTAGGGTATCATATGGTCGGCCCCGTCCGACTATACTGCTCCGCACACTGTTTTTGACATGCTTTTGCCAGAGTATGGTAATGTTCCAGTAAGTTTGGGAAGATTGGGAAGCCAGATTTGGGAAGCCACCAGGCAACGACAGTATTATAAATTTATTTATTTTTATATTTATGTTATCTCTAAGTTGGAAGACATGGTCCGACGAATTTATTGCCTTCTATTTATGTAAATGAGTATATCCTTTTCAAAATTGTCGAACTTTTTCATATCAATTTTAATTGAATTATAGCAATTCTAACAATGCATTGTTAATTTCAAGTACATATTTATATACACGTTTGATCATGCAATGAATTCATTATGAAGATAACAAAATGATTTTACAAATGTATCATTGCAATGCCTCCGCGTAAGACATTCATATGCATGATTCTTACACCAAGGTTCCTAATTGACTTATATCTACGGTGTTCATAGCCATCAATGATGCTGGGGATGATGTGGATGCGGGCAATGCCACTGTCATGTTTGTTGCCTGCGTTGTGGCCGAATCGGCTGCCAATTTGGCAGGTCCTGCTGGCAGTGCTTGAAATTGCTGTTGCCATGGCGTTAAATCGACAAGTGCTGAAGGACATGTTAGGTGGCCCATTAGATGATTGTGTGAGTTGGCAGGGTGTTGAATATGCTGATTAAAATTCAGACATTGCTGTGTTGTTGCTGTTGCGAATATATTAATTTCAGTTGGTTTAGGTGGTGGCGGTGGTCCAGGCTTGGCTAGTTTTGTTGTTATGACGCTGGGATGTATCGATGATGTTGTTGTTGGTGTTGGTATTACTGTTGCCGAGAACGGCACTGGCGATGTAAGTGACATTCTCCCTGTTGCAGTTGCCGCCTGCGAATGAAACATTTGCTTCTTAATGGTTTTGGCATTTTGAACATGTAATGATGTCGACATGTTTTTATCGAACACAACACCGACGGGTGACATTGCCCTTGTTGGATGTGGTGAATTACAGAAAGTCGTTGCTGGTGTTGATGTTGCTGTTGCTTGCTGGCCATTAGAGTTATGTTCTTTGGGCTCTAATTCCTCTAAATTGTGTGAACTGTATACCGTCATGGGACGTGATGCCTTAGCCACATTTGCTAATGTAGCTGCTTGGCCTCCGTTGGTGGCCAACAATTCCGGATTTAATTGTCGTTCCTCGATGACATGTTCTTGCTGCTGATGACGATGATGCGTTAATTCTGTAACGCCATTCATTTGTTCGATCCTGTGAACTGTTTGTTCTGTATTTGAATGCGTTAATCCGTTCGATGTTTTCATATTTTGTCCATTGCAATTCGGTTTGGCTATCAATCCTTGCAATTGCTCAACTTCTTTCGCTGATTTTATATTATTTAATAGCAATACTTTTGGAGTTTCTTCTTTTGTTGTGGGCTCCAGCAGTCGAGGCTGGTGGTTGCCACTGGCATGATTCTCATTTGCCAAATTTTGCAACCTTGTCGTCGTATCTTCTTCGGCGGAATTTTGTACATCGCTTTCCTGTTGCCTCAAGTAGTCCAAGCTCAATCGTTCCAATATCGCCAATTTCTTTTGCAGCTGTTCATTAGTTTCCATCAGTGTGGCCTCCACCCGTCTTATGTTGCCGCATTGCAGGGCAAGATTGTTGTCCAATTTGTCCATTTCCAATTGTACCTCCTTTTGCGTTTGATTGGCCTTCTTCAGCTGATGTTTGCGTATCTTCGCATGCAATTTCGCCGCCAACTCTTCTTCCTTTTGCAATTTCTTATTTAGCGCGTAGACCTTTTCCAACCAGAATATTTGCGATTCAATTTCCGTTTCATTTCGACGATTGTCGTTATCATCGTCTTCAATATTGTTTACATTTAATTCCTGTTCTTCTTCGAATATACTTCCCGGTATGTTCGTCATCTCTTTGTTGTAATGTCGCCTTGAAAGCTTTTCACATTTCTCCTTTGTTCGATGTATGCCATTCGTTGAGGATTTCATTTCCATATCTGAGGGTCTTTCTTTATTGCGTTTCTTCTTTTTATCCTTTTTATTATCTTTGGGCTTGAAATTATCCAATATGTCCATTGCAAAGGTACCTTTCGTTGATGTGTGTGTTGTTGCTGTTTCAGAGAATTGTTGGGTCTGCTGGTGCTGCTGCTGATCGTATGGTCCATCTTAATAAAAAAGGTGAATATAAGAATTAAAAAAAATATTAATATTGAATTATAATTCATTAAAAAATTAATTATATTATTAGTAATGAATTTCAATTAACCGTTATTATTTTCAGTTATACAAGTTATATATAATAAAAGAGACAATATGTGATATCTGTAATGATATGACAGTGTAATGACAGAACAATAATAAGAACATTAAAAATGTATGGTATGTTTTCGTACTCAGAAAGTGGTAAAACTTTTTCAAATTTCAAAAGGAAAAATGTAAAAAAAAATCCGTAATGTCAAACTAAATTCATTTCTCTTGTAAAATGCGGCTAAGGCCATGAACTATACCAAAACAAGTGGAGGTTATATATAAAAAATTTCTGAATAAAACTTCTTTGATTCTTGAAGAACCCGGTATGCCAAATTAAAGCCAATTCATAACTTAGACCATAGAAAATATTTAAAATAGTGGGGGTCCTATATAAAAAAAATCTGCAAAGATATTTTTATACCCTTCAAGAACCCGGTATGCCAAGTTACAGCTAATTTGGTTCGAAATGCGGAGAATACCCTTAAACTATATAACATTTGTACTCTACCGATCCAAAAGACCATTAGATTCCTAAACTGGGTGAGGTCCTTCTTTATATGGGGGCTATGTAAAATATGGACCTACATTGAAATCTTTCAGCAAATTTTTTTCCAATCTAAAAGAACTCACAATTCCAAATTATGTACACTTCGGTTGGAGAATACGTCTAACACTATTAAAAACCTTACATCGTTATATTGGAGCTATACCAAATCCAGGATCGTTAAATCTCATTTTCACAAACAAATACCGTATGAGAAAAAATTCTAAGATAAGTTGAACATGGCCAATAGCCTAGACAGACGACAGCCTTAATTCAAATTAACTTGTACATTATCCTCATTTTTATGTGTTGTCAATGCACGAAATCATACTGAATTAGGCAATTTCAATATAACAATGCTGTCAAAAATTAATTGTTTCTTGTCAAATTTATTTATATTTATGAAAATAAAAATCAGAAATGAAGTCAAATTTCAACCATTTTTTAAATTGGGAGCTGTTCTGCTAAGATCATAGTTGCTATTCCTCCTTTATGTCATGTATCTATTTCCTAAAGATGTAATCCCCAAGAATATCGAAACAAATGTAAAAAAAATCAATATAATGTAATGTTTTCTAATTCTAATAATTCAAAATTTGCCCCAACAGTTGGACTGTGTATTTGAGTTGACATATTTTCAATATTTCAAATTTTAGACGTGTTGGAAATCATAAACAACTGTTTAAACTGTCTTTACTTGGTTATTTACAAACACACACATACACACACTCTTCCAATAAATATCAAAAGGTATATGTTTCATCACAGAAAGGATTTAAAAAGTAATTTACAAGCTTACTGACATTGGAGCATGGTAGAACTGCCACTTGCACAAACATTTTGTATGTACAAAGGCATTTATGTATGTCGTCATTGAGACGACCTTAAGCCGTGCCGGAAAAATAAGTAAAAATGTGTATGACCTATTTAAGAATGATATGAAACACGTTCACACGCACACATTAAAAGTGAGGAAAAATAATAACCAAAGACAGAAATATTTTAATGAAAAATAAAAAAGTTCGTTGATAAAGAACACGAGAGTTTTGTCATAAGAAAAACGAAAGCACAAAAATAAAAAAGTCATCAAATAATATAAATAAAAATAATTAGATAATTAGGCAAGTCTCTTGTGTAAGATTGTGAAGACATGAAATTTCAATTCTGTTCTAGGACATCAAACACTGTATTAAATTAAGGTAATTGATAAAAGGATTTGATTTAAAAATCATACATATTTTCAAAAATCATACATATTCATATAATTGATAAAATAAATCAGTAAGAAAATACGACAAAGGCGAACGATCGGACTATAATTTACCAATCGGGATTCTGTGATGTTTCACATTTCTTATTCAATTGACATTACTTTTGAAACGATTAATTTAATTTGAAATGATGAAACTCCTGACAATTTATGAGGGTTGGTTCATCTGTAGATATATTTTCGCCCTATGATTGACATGAAATTATGTATAGCATTCTTAGTTGATTAAATTCGGTTGAGGTCAAGATAAACATTCATCGATGCGACAAAAAATATATATCAACACTCGAATATATATCGGCTCGAACTTAGGTCCTCGGAGCAACACAAATGTTGCCAGACCACTTAACGTTCTGAGCCATCAACACACTTCCAAAACGGCTGCGCAAAAACATGTGTATACCATGGAAGCAATTGTAGGTGTGTGGATTAATTATCCATCGCTACAAAAAAAAAAATCTGTTTTGAAAAGGACTGTTTATTATTATTATGTTTATTATTTTATGTTCTCACTAGCAAAGTGCCCGCTACTTCGTATGCGGAAAAGGGAATACACAAAATATTTCATATGGTATCGTAAATACTGTACATTTGTTGTACTATAATTTGCGATTTAGTACTCTTCATACAAATAAGCACTATTTTCCGCAATCTCTCTTACTTCCATGAAACAGAATAAAACCAGTAAGAAAAGTAGTAAAGTACCCCATGCAAAATTGCGTGCAAGTCGAAAGATATATAGGGACTTTGGTACATTAAATCAGACGAAGTAATATATGGGAGCTATATCTAAATCGGAACCGATTTTCACGATGTTTAACCCACATCGTTCTAGACGTAATTCAGCCCGCTGTGCCTAATTTCGTGTAAACGAAGGATATATAGGGAGTTTGGTGCACTATTTACCTAAAATCGGACTAAAATATATATGGGAACTATATCTAAATTTGAACAGATTTTTCCCAATTTAAATAGGTTTCGTCCTTGGGCCAGATATGTGACGTATGCCAAATTTCATCCACTTCGGATCGTAAATGCGACCTGTACTTTGTTTTCAATTTAACATGGACGAACAGACGAACAGACAGACGGGCATGCATAAATCGACATAGAATGCGATTCTATGCATATAATGTGATTCCGTTGCCGAAACCGAAATTTAGTGCATTTGCTATTCTATTTACTATTCGTACAAATCAATTCGTGTTTCCTTAGTTATCTCTATAGCTAAATACTACACTTCAACAGTAATCTAAATTCCAAATCGCAGGATCCAACCAAATCCAAATGGTTCCAAATATAGTACCATCATACTTATAACTAAGAATTTCTAAAAGCACATCAATCTTACTCTCCAACAGTAATCTTAATTCCACCAAAGTCCAAATTTAGTACTTTTCGTACTCTCAAGTACGAATTTCCAAGTCAAAAATTTCGTAAGTCAAAATTTAAGAATTCCAGCCCTGTCTATTCATCAAAAACCAAATTGTACCAGATTTGGTACCATTCTGTACTTTCCGTACCATATTCCAAACTTTATCAAATCTACACTCCATAGTAACCTAAGTTGCAACTTTCGGGATTCGAATTCTACCCGTTCACCAATGTCCGATTTGTATCAAATTTTGTGCTTTTCGTACCCATAAGTACGAATTTCCAAAACTACCCCAGTCATGTTCTCCAATAATAACCGTTAGTCCACATTTAAGGATTCTAGCTTTATCCATTCACCACACTCCAACAGTAATTTTAATCATAAATTTCAGTAATTCACATTAATCATACCAAATTTACTTTAAGTTTGAATTTTCAACACTGTCTCAATCCTGTACTCTAACAGAAATTGTATTTTCAAATATAAGTTTTTTATCTCAATCTAAATAAACTTGAACCATTTAGTACATATAATCATGCATTTTCAAAACAACCTCCATATCCCAATCCTACACACCACCCTTAATTATACCCTACACAACTATGTTGTCAGGGTATTATAGCTTTGTGCAGCCCCAAAAGTTTGTAACGCCGCGAAATATTGGTTCTAGACCCACCTTTAAGTATACCAATCGTCATATCTCGACTAGCTGAGTCGATCTAGACATGTGTGTCCGTCCGTCCGTCCGTCTGTCCATTATAGTTTGTAAACACGATACAGGCCACAGTTATGGAACAATCTTCACGAAATTGTGCATGTAGAATGGGTTCTGGCCAATGAAGACCCCTATTGTTTTTGGAAAAGATCGGTTAATATTTAGGGGATGAAATGGACCAAAAACTTTATTTTTGTCGATTTTTCTGGTCGCTCCAGAGCCCGCAATTATAGCCCAAACAGCGCGAATTTTTGTATGGAGAAAGGGATTGGACGAACGAATAAACATGCCTGTTTTGATAAAGATCGGTCAATATTTAGCGGGTCAGATGGACCCTGATTTTTGTGCAAAATGGCAAAATTTGTATTCTATGGCGTATATATTTGCCCCTGTAGGACCTAGACCATAGAAGTTGATAGTATGTTCAAGAGGAGTGGTTGGCCTTTAAATTGGTACCAATTATATGGTCGTATGTATTACGTATTCAGACATTATTTAGTAACCCATTACCACACTAGACGGCGGAAATATAGCGCTGATGGCTTTAAAATTTTCCATGAGATTCCAATTATGGTCAAGGACAACGCCTATAATTTTCGGTGATGATCAGATAATAATTTTGGGATGTAGTGGACCGAAAACTTAACTTTTTGTTTTTTTTTTTTTTTTTTTGAGTCGATCTATAGGCCGCAATTGAAAACCCAACCTCACAACATAACCTACGGCAAAGAGAATCTGGACAAGTACATCCCTCGTCTACTGAATATTAGTAAGATTTGTTGACCTGTTAACGCAAAATTAGATTTTCATAGAAGTTGTGTAGGGTATCATATGGTCGGCCCCGTCCGACTATACTGCTCCGCTCACTGGTTTTGATTAGGGTTCCCGCTCACACAAAACGAAATATACCCTATTTAGTACCATTTAGTGCTTCTCGTATCCAAGAGTACGAAATTCCAATACTACCTTAATTCTGTGATTTGCATTCTAAATTTAAGTTTTCCATCTCTATCCATTCACTCTGATCTAAACTGTACCAAATTTAGTAACATTTAGTACACGAAATGACAAATTTTCAAAACTACTGAAATATTTCAATCCTGCACTCCAACAGTAATATTAATTTAATCAAAATTTCAGGATCTCAACCCTATCCGTTGGTACCATTTAGTACTTTGTGTTTCTATAATTAAACTACGTCAATCCTACACTTCAAAAGTAATTTTAATTCCAAAATTCTGGAGTCCAACTCTATTTACTTAATCAAGTTGTACCAAATATAGTACCATTTAGTACGCATACGGACAATGCTTCCATACCTTAATTCTATATTCTAAAAGCAACCATTATTCCAAATTTTAGGTTTCCAGTTCTCTCCGTTCACTTAAATACAAATTGTACCATATCTAGTGCCGTTTAGTACTTTTCGTACACACAAATACGTGTAAAAATCCCCCAACGTACCGTATAATGAAGGTATCCTAAACAAATTACGGATATAGAAAATTGTTGGTAGGGATACCCAATGGCAGCTGAAAATACCATCCGCTTTCGTGGCAAAAAAGGTGTTTTAAACTACAAAATCCTGAAGGTGAAACCACGTATTTATTTTATTATGGCTTCAAATAATATTCTTAGAGCGCCTCTTTCATTTATCGAAAATGGAATATGACTTTTGTCCTATCCAACATTGAACTTTTACTATTCGAAATGTCTTATTTATGTACATTGTTTCATCCCCTATGGAACATAAAAATATGTCACACCAAAGTGTAAACAACTTTTGTGACATACTCAGAAATATCAATTGTATTATGAAACTGTGTTCACACACACGCACACCATTTTCGATAATCCCCTCGAAGAAACAAATATTACAATTGTATAAGCCTCAACATTACACCAGGGAATTATTGACTTAAACGGATTGCTTTCGTTCGTCCCAAATAAAACAAACAAACAAACAAAAAATACCAAGAAACAGAAAACAAACTAAACCAAAATACTTTAATCTCTTGAAGACTTTTCGATAAAAATCGTTGTTTGAATTTTAATATAAACATATGAGGATTTAAGTACGAACTATGTATATATGTATGTGAAAATTGGTTATATTTACATGACGAAAGTCAGAATAATTTTTATTTCGAATAGAAAATAGGTTCATGATTTTTTTCGGCAAATAAAGATGTAAACGACTTTATGACAATATAAAATATTTAGAACTAAAAATCGAATGAATGCAAAATCGTTGAAATATTTGTCGAAAATTTAATATACATATGCGTATATTTTTGATCAGGCATAAACTTGTTCTAGACAGAACATTTTTAATAAATCCTCCACGCCTTTGTAAGCACTTCGAAGATCCTAGCCGTAGTATCTGCAATCTGGTATTGGAATAACATTTTGTATTAAAAATGCCGTGCATTTTTTTAGTACTTATATCTGTAATCTCAAGGAGTAAAAAATTACTTGGCAGAAAACGTTCGTTTTTAGTCCCCTATTTAAGAGTTCGGTCGATTTTAAATATTTTATGGTTCCGCCATATGCTGATGTCCTGTTCATCTGAACACTGTCCCTTGTTGTTTTGTTTCGGGTTCGTACTCATACCGCTATAATTGGTCACCATTGACGATATTTTTGAAACGCCAGGATCTATTTTTATACTCTCCAACACAAGGTGGAGTATATATTATGTTATTGTTCCGAAATATTCACCTGTGGTCTGAGGTGTAAAGTATATATATATATATAAATATGGGCAATATTGCCAATTTTTTAATATTCCATTTTCAAAAAATCAGGTTTTTTGTTTTTGTGGCACATCAATGATTTTTGGTACACATATAGAGAAAAATGTTCTGACTCCGAAACCGTTCGCGATCAAATTTTTCGTTGATGCGCGCAAAAGTTATCGAGGTTTTAATTTTGGGCATAAGAAAAAAATCTTAAAATTACACTGTTTATTACATTGACCAAAAACGTTGTTATATATCTTCCACCATAAAATAAGAATATGAATATAGTATAATAATCACGATAAAGTTGCACACCTTTGCGAAATATGAGAAAAATAATAAAAATATAGGAGATTACGTCAATATTTTCATTATATTAATGATATACACACACCTAAAAAATAATTTAAAAATATTTACATAATCTAAACACCATGATGAATCAAATGATATCAAAATCACACAAGTCCGTGTAGCGGTTTGTAAATTACACCCACAACAAAACAAGATATTGAGGAAAAATATTTGTTTTTGGTTCGAAGAATTAATGTCATAATATTTATTTTTCAATTGTATACAAGAAATTTCAGAAAAAAAATTTAGGGTTTATTCTTCTATTTTACCAGAATTTCGCCGAAAAATTGCCATATATAATAATAATCACTTTTTGTGTATAAGTATACGCCTTGCGGATTATATCAAGACCCTTCCCATAAATCTTAGGGTTCTATAAATAGGAATAAATCTTAAAATAAAATAATATTATGAAATATACATTTTAAATTGCGTCTAAATCGTGTAATTCTCAAAATCATTTGATGCGCATGCGGTTTCCAGGAAGTACTGAAGTTTATCTTCCAATCCATATATATTTTGGGAAATTTCATTTGATGGCTAAGATGTGTCTCACGTTGCATTGAAGTACCCAAAAAATCGTAAAACGCGAATAATTTCCGAAAACTACATATGCCATTAACGCGCATCCGATTTCGGTGTGCACCTTAAAAAAATACATCGATCTATACCGATTTCAATGTGGTCCATTAAGAACCATGGATGTGCCAGCTCACACTATTTTTGAGATAAATTGGATACATCTCTATTTCGGCTGAAGTTTTTAACGTTCTCTTTTCGAAAAAGATCAAAATCCGTATGAGGTCATTTATTGAAGCGGAAATGATCCACAGAAAACGCAAATAAATCCGCGATATTTTCAAAAACATTTTTTGCCAAATTTCGTGTTTTTGGAAGGTCAGGTTCCCGCCGTTCTAGTAGATGGATTTTCACGAAGAAGATTTTATATCATCCGAATCGTAAAAAACCTTATTGATCGCACAAAATTCTCAACTTGGGATGATTATTACTCTGAAGCTGTGCATACTACATACACAAAATACAACAATAATCTTTTAATCGATTTTTAGAAATTCCTGTTTGCGTATTAAAACTAGAAGTAAAATACAAAAAACTCGCAAAATCGAGCTTCAAAATGTCAGCATCATTTAAAGGTAGATGCAGTTACCATTTTGTTGGCTTCTAGTTTTACTTTGACACGAAGACCGTGAAATGAGTGGCTTAATCACAAATCGATAGAGAACATAAAAAACTGGTTCGCCTCAACCTGTTTTTACACATTTTTTTACATTAAAGTAAACACGGCTTCCACCAAAATAAAGTTTGGAGGTCAATATCAGGAACAGTTTGCAACGACAGATCAATTAACCCAAAACTATTCACTTTTTTCATATACTTAAGTAATTCCCGAGTTATGAAGGGGTGAACCTCAGCTTCAGCTATGTTAAAAAATTGGCAATATTGCCCATATATTTGATCAGAAGTAATTTCGATCTGCCTGTTCGTCCGACTGTTGAATTCACAATTGAGTTCTAAATATCTAAGATAGTGGTTTCAAAATGTTCATATATACAGGGTGGCCCAAAAAGTACTGAAGGATTAAAAATAACTGTAATTTTTTAGTTTTTATAATACCCTTCGCCACACTGTGGTACAGGGTATTATGTCTTTGTGCATATGTTTGTAAAAGGCAAAAGGAAACGAGTTCCTTTTGAGAATATGCCTATAATCACGTCTGTCTGAACAAAGACAGCACGCATTTATGATACGATTTGGATGAAATTTGGCATAGGTCACTTATTTGGCCCAAGGATGAACCCTATTGAACCCATATATATTTTCATCCGATTTAAGATGAAATGGTGCATTAAAGTCCCTATATATCTCTCGATTTACACAAAATTTGGCACAGCGTAATGTATTAGGTGTAGAATAATGTGTGTTAAGTTTCCTGAAAATCGCTTTAGATTTATATATAGCTCCCATATATATTTTCGTCCTATTAAATGTAAATGGTGCACCAAAGTCCCTTATATCTTTCGATTTGCACGAAACGATTTGCACGTAATGAATTAGGTCTAGAATGAAGCGTGTTAAATTTCTTAAAAATCGGTTCAGATTTAGATATACCTCCCATATATTTTCTCGCCCGTTTTAATGTAAATGGTGCACCAATGTCGCTATATATCTTTCGATTTGCACGAAATTTAACTTAGTTGAACCTGGAGTGATGCCTGCCAAGTTTCGTAAAAATCGGTCCGTATTTAGATATAGATACAGTTTGATCCGATTTTATGTAAATGGTGCACCAATGTCGCTATATATCATTCGATTTGCACGAAATTTGGCTTAACGTAATGAATTGAACCTGGAGTGATGCCTGCCAAGTTTCGTGAAAATCGGCTCAGAATAAGATATAGCTCCCATATATAGTTTTATCCGATTTTATGTAAATGGTGCATCAAGGTCCTTATATATCTTTCGATTTGATATATAATGAGATGTCTGCCAAGTATCGTGAAAATAGGTCCAGATTTAGATATAGGTCCCATATATATTTTCGTCCGATTTAATGTAAATGGAGAACCATAGTCCCTTTATATACTTCGATTTAGACGAAATTTGGCATAGCGTACTGAATTAGGTCCTGAATTATGTGTGCTAAGTTTCGTGTAGTTCCCATATATATTTTCGTCCGATGTAAGGTAAATGGAGCACCAAAGCCCTATATATGTTTCGATATTCACGGATTTTGGCATAGCGTATTGAATTAAGTCGAGAATGATGTGTGAATGATGATGAAAATCGCTTTAGATTTGGATATTGCTTTCAAATATATTTTAGACCGATTTTAAGTAAAAGAGACACCCAACTCCACATGTTTTTAAAATTGACACGAAATTTTGTACAGCGTACAAAATTTAGCTCAAAATGATGTAATTGCATTTTGTAGAAATGCAGACATAGCTCAATACATATATGGTTCCGCCCGACTTCTTGTTAATATGGCTCCAGATAATCAACATCTTTTGAATATATCCAAAGTGGTGAAAGGTATCATATAGTCGGCTCCGTCTGACTATACTACTTTCCTTTTCCTTTATAGTGTAGTGTAGTAGGTTGACAATTAAAATATTTATCCTAGAAGAAAACCCATGTTGTGATTGAATCTTGAACATACCGAAAAATACGAAAAAAAAACTTGAAATTGAAATTATCAAAATAGCTAATGTATAATAAAACGGAGATCAAAATTTATATTCTTTGGTAGTGAGATGTGACAGCCAAATGTAAATACAAAATACCAAATTGGAGCCTATTTATTGTTAAACGTATCCTAAATTATAAAATATGGACTTAAGTCAATATTAATAATTTTTAGTGCAGTTATGTAATGATACCGTTATGAGAACCTAAAATACCAAATTACAGGCAATATGATAGAAAAGCGTTTCAAGAATCCCCATATCGTGGGGTATCATTAGGGGGCTACCTTTAATCGTGGGTCAGTATTAAAATTTTTTATACCCCAAAATACCAAATTACAGGAAATATCGACTATTGGAGGTTGCCGTTATATGGGGGATACCCTGAAACTTGGGTCAATATTAAACATTTTTAGTACGGATATGTGTTATTTAAAGATAATTGAAAATACCAAATTACAGCCAATTCGGTTGAAACTCGGGTCCAAAATCCCAATAATACCAAATATTGGGGGGTCCGGTATATGGGGGATACCCTGAAACTTTGGTCGATATCAATAATTTTTGGTACAGAGATGTGCTATGCAATGGAATACCAAATTACAACCAATTGAGTGGAAAACCGTGTTCATAATCCCCTAAATACCGAATATTGGTAGGTGCCGTTATAAGGGAGCCTGAAACCTGAAACTTTGAACAATGTTAATAATTGTTGGTAAGGATATGTGCTATGCAATAATATCCCAAGGGCTAACCCTATTGAAATTGGGAAAAATTGGTTCACATAGCTCCCATATATAGTTTCGTCTGATATTCAGTAAATGGTGCACCAAAGCTCCAAAATATGGCCCATTGACACAAAATTTTGCACAAAGTTCTGAAGTAGGTATAACCTGCTGTATGTCAAATTTCGCTGAAATAGGTTGAGATTTAAATATAGCTCCCATATATAGTTTCGTCCGATTTGCAGTAAATGGTGCACCACAGCTCCAAAATATGGCCAATTGACACAAAATTTTGCACAACGTACTACAGTTACTATAACGTAACGATTGTTAGGTTTTGTTGAAATCGGTTGAGATTTAGGTATAGCTCCCATATATAGTTTCATCCGATTTTATGTAAATGACGCATCAAGGTCCCAAAAATATGACCGATATGCACAAAACATACTGAAGTTAGTATAACCTTAATCGTTGAAATCGGTTTGGATATCACTTCGGTATATACTTTTGCCCGATTTCATGAAAATGATGTACAAAACTCATAATGTTTATCAGATTGCGTTTTGTAGAAATGCCTGTATATATTCGTCCGACTTCATGTTAATTGGGCTCCTTATGATCAATGGGTGTGCGATTGAGATTTGCTTTAAATTGATTTACATAATGTTGTCCCATTGCAAACAAAATATAGCATAGGTTGTAGGATGACATGTCTGTGGTTGATTTAAGTCGGTTCCCAGTACTGTTTTGTAGTTTCTGTTGTTTTAGAACTGTTCATATCTTTGAATCTGACCTCCTTATTGCTATTTTCTTCGCATATATTGGTTCCTAGATAAATATTTATGGACCATAAAGTTTTCGAAATCAGAAAATGGGGTTTCGCGATATTTTTTTAATAACTTCTTTGTCGGATTTTGATTTTAATAGGTTCTAAGGTCCTGTCCTCGCGTTATATGTTGTAAAACCGCCTTTTTATTATTCTAAGTATATTTGGGATGTTTCTAAGCCGCGACGACTATATTTAATACTATCATTTTGAGATTGGGACGATAAATTACCAAATATTAAATGAAATATTGCTGGAGAATGTGTTGAACGTAAATGTGAGAAAATATTCTCGAAAAAATGTCGTATTTTATTGGAATCGTCGCTAAATCGCTTATAGTATGTTTTTACCCGCAATGGTAACTATAACAAGTGAAAAAGCGTTAAGTTCGACCGGGCCGAACTTTGGATACCCTCCACCATAGATATACGGGCAGTTACTAGAAATGAAAATATAGGGAACATGTCAAAAAGTGGACCTATACCGACATTTCTAAAAACGGATTATGTAAACCATAATGTAAACAACAATACAAATTTCAGAAAATTTTAATGGATAATTATACCTCCAGACTTACAGCTAATGGCGGTGTATACACTTTAACACAATGAAAATGTGCCTCATCGAAATATTGGTTCTAGACCCCATGTTTCTTTGGCCCAAATCCGTTTCAGTAAAGTTGGATTTCATTCAAACCTCGCACATCTTATTATTTCTTCCAAACTTAGTTCAAATTCGAAGATGGGGAATATCGGTCCACTTCTTCTGGTACCCCCACACAGGGGCTAGGTCTAAATGCGGCTATAGTTCATTATCGAACCTTACGTTCTAATTTTTTATCTCGCTATCCTCCGCAGGTGAAATGATTACAACAGAGTCTTAGAACCAAAATTAAAACGCGTAACAAATCAGATAACTATTTTAATATAAAAAGGGGGTTATATGGGGACTACCCCAAAAAGGGGCGAATTTTTAGTAGGGAGATTTATTACCATATACGACTACAAAATACCAAATTGCAGCAAATTCGGTTGATAAACGCGCCCAAGAACCCCAAAATACCGAAAATTGGGGGTATCCTTATATGGGGGGCTATCCGAAAAAATGGATCTATATTCATAATTTTTTGTGGGGAGATTGAGGGGTACCGTTATATGGGGGGTACCAGAAAAAATTGACCTATATTTATAATTTTTAGTAGGTTTATTTGGTACCCAATAAGAACTCAAAGTACCAAATTTCAGCGAATTCTGTTGGAAAACACGCTCAAGAACCTCAAAATACCGAAATTTGGGGGGTACTCTTACATGGGGGCTGTCCGAAAAAATGGACCTATATTTATAATTTTTAGTGGGGATATTTGCTACCCAATAAGAACTCAGAGTACCAAATTTCATCGAATTCGGTTGAAAAACACGCTCAGGAACCTCAAAATACCGAAAATTGGGGGGTACCCTTATATGGGAGCTATGCCTAAACGTGGACCGATATATCCCATCTTCGAACTTGACCTGTCTGCAGACAAAAGACAACTTTGTGCAAAATTTCAGCACCCTATCTCAATTCCTTCAGAAGATAGCGTGATTACAACAGACGGACGGACGGACATGGCTAGATCGTCTTAGAATTTTACCCTGATCAAGAATATATATACTTTATAGGGTCGGAAATGAATATTTCGATGTGTTACAAACGGAATGACAAAATTAATATACCCTCCATACTATGGTGGAGGGTATAAAAAGACAAAGGGTGTGCTATGTAATGATTTTTTCCAAAGTAATAATAAAAAAACAAAATACTTTTTTGTGATAATCATTTTTGGGTTGATATAGATTTTGGCCGATATCTTCGAGACCAATAGGTCTTTCGCAGTCATTCTGGCAGAAATAAGATCTAAATATGTCCACAAACATATCCCATCATACATAATTCATTTTACAGCTTTAGTATGCTGGCTTTAAGCGTATATATTGGAATTTTGTCAAATTTGTATTGAGGCAAAATACTTTTTACAGTCACGAAGTTTGCACTATCAGTGCACCTTGTGGTGGAGGATATTCCTACCACAAACTTATTACTTTCATCTGTGCGAGTTCTTAAGTGTACCATAGTTCATTTTATTTCAGATTTCATTTATACTTTTTTTTCTATGTAATAAGTTTTCGCCCCCCATTTCACATTGTTTCACTCTTTAAATGACACAGAGAACCCTCTTTTAAAACCCCTTGCAGTTTTCACTAATCTTTAATTTAACAAAACAGAAGTCTAGTGTCAAAGTACGTGAAAACAAGTTGACATTAAAAAATGATGACATATTTAAGGTGTCTGTGATATTATGCAAGCATTTCTTTGTATCTCAGCGTGTGTGTGTGTGTGTGTGCGTGAGTGTGTTTATTATTATTTATGCATTTCAAGGAGAAATGAAAAAAATACAACGTAATATATTCTGCTATCTCTCTTACCTATAAAAATTTCCTCGCCATCCTGTGGTTGCGGCTGACATTCCGCCTCGTCCAAACCATTTAGGTATGTTTCCAACAGATAGTTTTTACCCAGCTCACGTTCGCGTTTGCGATGTTTCTCCTCTTCAATCTTGTTAATTTGACGCTCCTTTTCGCTGTTGTGTGGTGGAGAAAGTTTTTTTTTTTGTACGTGTAGAAGTGTGTTTGCGTGTGTATGTGAGAACAAAAAGTTGTGTGTATGTTTTGAGATTTGCAAGGATGTGATTGTGCCACAAACGATTGTTAAGGAAGACACATGACCGCCGGCCACACGTTGTTGGTCAATGGTAAGCGGAAAGGTAATGTAAACATGCCAGGCACAACAACAGCAACGAAAACAAGGAAAATTATGTAAAGGAAAAAAGAAAGAAAAACATATGAATGATAAAAAAATAAACATTACGTTTAAAGTAAAAACTCGAGTAAAAAACCTCCAATTAATTTAAATCAATGGCAATACCTTTAATTATGGTTGATGTAAGCATAACAGCGAATCGTGTCTGGGTAATGAAATGGGATTTAAATAGTTTAAAACTCACCATAAGGAGGAGGGTATTTAAATTTGTCATTCTGTTTGCAACACCACGAAATATTCTGTAACTAGGTACTTTAGGTTTTTATCGAGTACCAAATTTCTCTACTAAAAACTATAAATATGGGTTCAATTTTTCGTGTAGCCCCCATAAAGCGGTACCCCCCAAAATATTTAGTATTTTTGGAGTTTTAAGTGGATTTTTCGTCCGAATTGTGTAGAAAATCTTTCCACTAAATATTATAAATATAGGTCCATTATTGCTGGTTGCCATATAAGGGTATCCCCCAATATTCGATATTTTTGGGGTTTTGAGCGCATTTTCAACAGAATTCGCTGTAATTGGAAACATTTGGTGCTTGTTGTGAACTAAATGTAACTAGTAAAAATTATAAATATAAGTCTACTTTTTTCGGTAGCCCCCATATAACAGTACCCCTAAATTTTCGGTATATGGGGGTACCAAATTTCAGTCTGGTATTTTGTAGTCTTATTTGTAAACAAATATCCCTACCAAAAATTATTAAAATTCGCCGTTTTTTGGGATAGTGCCCATAGAACCTCCTTTTTCTACCCTTCACCACACTGTGGTATTATGTCTTTGTGCATATGTTTGTAACAGGCAAAAGGAAACGAGATAGACCTATAGTTCCTTTTGAGAATATGCATAGAATCACTTTCTGAGTCGATTTATGCATGTCCGTCTGTCCGTCTGTAGATGTTAAATTGTAAACAAAGTACAGGTCGTATTTATAATCCGATTTGAATGAAATTTGGCACAGCTCATTTGTTTGGCCCAAGGACAAATCCTATTGAAATGGGGAAAAATCGGTTCAGATTTAGATATAGCTGTCATATATATTTTCGTCCGATTTCATGTGGTGCACCAAAGTCCCTATATATACTTCGATTTGTACGAAATTTGGTATAACGTACTGAATTGAGCCTAGAGTGATGTCTGCCAAGTTTCGTGAAAATCGGTTCAGGTTTAGTTATAGCTCCCATATATAGTTTCGTCCGATTTCATGTAAATGGTGCACCAAAGTCCCTATATATCATTCGATTTTCACGAAATTTGGCATAACGTTCTGAATTGAGCCTACAGTGATGTCTACCAAGTTTCATGGAAATCGGTCCAGATTTAGATATGGCTCCCATATATAGCTTTGTCCGATTTCATGTAATTGGTACATCAAAGTCCCTATATATACTTCGATTTGAACGAAATTTGGCATAACGTACTGAATTGAGCGTAGAGTGATGTCTGCCAAGTTGCATGGAAATCGGTTCAGATTTAGATATAGCTCCCATATGTAGTTTCGTCCGATTTCATGTAATTGGTGCACCTAAGTCCCTATATATCTTTCGATCTGCACGAAATTTTGTATATGTCTAGAATGATTTGTGTTAAGTTTCGTGAAAATCAGTCAAGATTTTGATATAGCTCCCATATATAGTTTCGTCCAATTCATCGTAAATGTTGCACCAAAGTCCACATATATCTTTCGATTTGCACGAAATTTGGCATAACGTATGTTCTTATGTTGCATAGCGTACTGAATTTAAGTCGGAATGATGTGTGTCAAGTTTCGTGAAAATCGGTTGAGATTTAGATATAGCTACCTTATATTATTGATTGATTTCAAGTAATTGACGCACCAAGGAACCATTATATGGCTGTTAGGAACCAAAATTGAGCATAGAATTACGTAGTGGCGTTTCTAGAAGTATAGACATAGCCCAACGGATGACCTATTGATAATTGTTTGAAGTCGATTTACATAATTTTGTCCCATTGTAACAAACGTATGACATATATATATATATAGATAAATATCACATATTTTATTTCATACAATTTCATGATAATAGCCTTGTTTAATATACCCATAGTGGTGAAGGGTATCATATAGTCGGCCCCGTCCGACTTTACTACTTTCCTTACTGGTTATATTTAAATATTTGTTCTTCGTTTTGGGGTTGATCCTTATTCACCACAGTATGGGGTATATTCTGTACTCCAAATTTTCCGTATATACCCTACAAAGTAGAACGTCAGGTTCGAGAATGAAATGTATCGGCTCGCATTTAGGCAAAGCCCGTCATATAATGATATCCCCGAATGTTCGCTAATTCCTATATTAGCATCATAAAACCCTGCCCCTTAAATTGCAGTATTGTAAGGATTATTTTCACATGTCCCACCCTATCATGCGCTATCAATATCGGTCCACGTTTTTTGGGGTTTTTGAGATTTTAAGAAAAAATTGCTAAAATTTGTATTTGGTGTACATTCTGGCTTACAACAATAGCTTGGTAGAATTGTCCAAGTTTTGACACAGTCCCAACATAAAAGTCTCGCCCACCTTTTTAGCAGCTTTCTCCGGGATCTTGGAGGTTGAAAACATATTTTCAGACATTTCCGATGTATGTCCATGTTTTGCCGATTCCTTTATATACATATTCTGGTATATTGAAGCTTTTAGTCGAAGTTTTCATCGAAGGTGGCTATTATTTGAAATTATTTGGTGAAGGACATATTTGCAGACATTTTCGATATAGAACATGAAGACCACATAAAGATCCCGAGCAATTTTCGGTCTTGGCCGTAATTCCCCGCCAAGTGACTGTATTTTACCACCATAGTTTCGATGGTGGATGAAAAACATATTTGCAGCAAAATGTCTATATAACCTCCATATAAAGCTTTCACTCCATCTTAGGTATTTTAGGAGCCCTACGGCCACCTTTGGCTACGTCGCTGGCCCCTATATAACGGTACCCCCAATATTCCGTATTTTGGGATTTTTTACACGTTTTTCAACCAAATTGGTTGTAATTTTGGGTTCTCATTATGTATCACATCTCCGTACTATTAATATTGACCCAAGTTTCAGGGTAGCCCCCATATAACGGTACCCCAATATTCGGTATTTTACGAATTTTGTTCACGTTTTTTTTATTTTTTGCGGTTATTTGTATTCTTATTGGCTGTAAAAATTCACAACCCAAAATGATTAATATTGATCCTCGTTTTGATATACCTGTATAAAACGCTTTTTTCACGCCTTTTTCGGTATATTCAAAGTATTATAATAGCATGAATTTCCTCCCAGGAGATCCCGTTAATTTTATATATTTTCAATGTCATCCTCATAGTGGGGAGTATAAAAAGTTCTGCCAGGTCGAACTTAACATCGTTTTAAGTAGTTATTATTAAAATACAAGAAATATTACTATTTCTCCTTGTACAACCACGTCCATTTCTTAGGAATGTTAGTCCGACAAATATAGCCATTAAAAATATTGACTATTACAAAGCTATTAATTTATTGGATACTTTGCATACACACGGATTTTTGGAAGTTTATAATCTGAGTAAAACCGCTTCCAAATTAGTTTTCTATTTTTTACATCAAAGTCGTAATTTTCTATTTGCTTGCTCCTCAACTAGGTAGCAGTTTATTCATAGTTATCTTCACCTAAATAATACGTACATCTGAAGGGTTTAAAAAAATTGTTCAAAACCCCTGGTGTGAGTACGAACTCACACCATTTTTTAAATTATGTATAAAATAATTTAACTTAATTACTCTGACACAAGGTCAATTTATTTGTCCTTTTTTGCAATGCAAATTATTCAGGCACCACAAATACATACAAATATATTTCACTCATACCAAATAAATTTGGCTGTGATATAGAAAAAGTAAAACAAAAAGAAAAACGATTATTTATTACAAATCCCCCCGTTTGGCAAATTAGACATCATAAATGAAATTACGTGCCGTTTTGTTTTATCGTCTCGTTCCCCCCTTTTTGTGTTGTGGTCAATGCTAAGGATAATTGAGATGACAATGAAGCGACCTTCCTTCCAACCATCATTACCCCCATTGACACAAATCACGCCATCGCTGCTAGGCTCTCCACCAAAAAACAAAACACTAAACTGTGTTCAAGGACCTACCGTAGTAATGACAATTGCCGTTGAATTGTCTCATCCTGGGCCATTATAATTTTAAGCAGGCGTTCATTGGCCGTGGCCGTGCAACGGGACAAATTCGGGTGCAATGTATTTGCCTGGGACAACCACTGCGATGATTTATGTTTGCGACGTCGAAACTTAGCACTTCGAGCACTACCCACCGGACTGCCCATGCCGCTATCCTTGTCCGTGGAGATTAATGAAGACAACTGCGGTGTATTGGCTGTATTGCCGCTGTGGTTGTTGTTGGTATGGTTGTCATATGCGGTCATTGGTGCTGGACCCAAACGCCGCAGCAGTAATTCACACTGCAAGAAAAGAGAGAAGACAAGACAAATACATTTATTTACTTGCGGTTAAGTGAGTGGAACATTTACCAGTAATAAGTAGTTGATTATGATTTATAAACACACACACACACACGCATACCTACACAAAACAAATGTAATAGCAATGAAGAGATTTTTTACGCCGTTTACCCAACACCACCACCACAAAACAGAGTAAATTTTTACTTGATTTTGAAAATTTATTATTTTGTAAATATTTCTAGATGATACTCAAAGCTACTTAAGTTTGGAGTTCTTTTTGCTTCTGTTCGTTGTGGCATAATTGCTCTTGCTGCAAACCATCGCTGCAGGGAAGAAACCATTTTTCAAAATTGTTAACCAAAGTAAAATTATCGAAATAATTACTGAAATCTTTTTTGTTTGTGTCTTGAGGCACAGAGAGAGAGAGAGAACATGAAATCCACAATTATCCTTTACATTTATAAATTCAAAATATACAGAATATTTGATGGAGGTTGCCTTATTGGCCCAAGGACGAACCCTATTAAAATTGGAAACAATCGGTTCAGACTTAGATATTGATATATATAGCATTTCCACATTAAATGAAACCTTTTACAAATTAAATGAACCCTTTTCCAAATTAAATGAAACCTTTCTTGACATTTTAATAAATAAATATTTAAGAACAAGAATTGGATACCCGGTCCTAAATGCGAAATACATATTTGACTTAATAAATTGTTGATGATAAGGTAACTGCTTATCTTAATGAAGGGGTTCCCGACCTGCAGCTTGTGGGATTTTCAAAACCATGTCCATAACGTAGTCAGAACAATCTTGCGAGTTAGCTTTTGAATACTTCGCTCGATTACATCAACAATGTTATGTTGCATTGAAACGTCACACAGCTCAGCTCTTGGACATAATTTTATTTTTGAAAATGCATTTTCGATTGGATTTAGCATTGGAGAATAAGGCGGTAAGAATTTAAGGTTGCATCTTTTTGGAATTTTGGAACATTGAAGGAAAATAAGCGTGGAGGAAATAGAATTAAGTTGTTGACACCACAAGTTTTAAGTCTGATCGAGTTCTATGTAGAAAGTCAACCTGGAATTACCCTCAAAGCCATAAAAACTAAACTGTTGAGAGAAAATGATATACATAAATATTTCCACAAGCTGCATAGAATATGGATTACGGAAATTAAAAATTACGTTTAAGATGGCCTCTATTGAAATAGAACGAAAGAATGACTCCAGAACATTAGGCTTGAGACAAAAATATGCTCAAGACTACAAAATGGATACCCCAACAAGGAGAAAAATTAATATTCATTGATGAGTGTGGATTTAATCTTCATATACGAAGAGCCCAAGTCCGTTCAAGACAAGGAACAATAGCACACATTGTGTTGCCTACCGTCAGAGGTCGTAATGTCACTATAATTGCAGCAATAAACAACGCGGGAGTTGTACATCACACAATCGTTTCTAATTCCAGTGTCAATGCAGACAGATTTAAATTATTTATAGAATTTTTTTTTGAGAAAATCAATCCATAGTTGGAAAATAACGCTCAAATACACAAGCGACATGACATAAAAAATTTGATCGAATCCAAAAGATGCAACCTTAAATTCTTACCGCCTTATTCTCCAATGCTAAATCCAATCGAAAATGCATTTTCAAAAATAAAATTATGTCCAAGAGCTGAGCTGTGTGACGTTTGAATGGAACATAACATTGTTGATGTAATCGAGCGAAGTATTCAAAAGCTTACTCGCAAGATTGTTCTGACTACGTTATGGACATGGTTTTGAAAATCCCACAAGCTGCAAGTCGGGAACCCCTTCATTAAGATAAGCAGTTACCTTATCATCAACAATTTATTAAGCCAAATATGTATTTCGCATTTAGGACCGGGTATTCAATTCTTGTTCTTAAATATTTATTTATTAAAATGTCAAGAAATACCCCAGTTTGTATTACTATTTATTTAGTTTTATGTAGTAAAGATATTAAATGAAATCACACCGAATTAAAGAATATTTATGTTAATTACATAGCCATACAACTATATTTGTTAATATTCTTTGATTTAATTTTCAAATATTGGTTTAAAATTACTGCAAATATTATATTTCCTTAGATAAGAATAAAGGTTTCATTTAATTTGGGAAAAGTTTCATTCTATTTGTAAAAGGTTTCATTTCAATTGGAAAAGGTTTCATTCTATTTGTAAAAGGTTTCATTTCAATTGGAAAAGGTTTCATTTAATTTGGAAAAGGTTTCATTTAATTTGGAAAAGGTTTCATTTAATTTGGAAAAGGGTTCATTTAATTTGTAAAAGGTTTCATTTAATCTGGAAATGCTATATATTAAATTTATGGAACATGTGCTCCGTTCAGATTCAGATACAGCTCCCATTTATACTTTCAGATTTAGAATCTCTGGCGTGGATTTATTAAGCAATATTTTTTCAGGGACCGTATCAGGCGTGTATTTATTTAAGAATATTTTTTCAGGGACCATATCGGGCGTGGATTTACTAAAAAATCTGTTTTCAGGGGCCATCTCAGATGTGGATTTATTACAGAAAATTTTTAGGCGCCTTCTCAGGAGTGGATTTATTAGAGAATATTTTTTAGGCACCATCTCAGGCGAGGATTTATTACAGAATATTTTTTCAGGGATATTTTTAAGTCGGTTCATTCTACCTACTATCAGACAATTTACAATGCATATAATTTACAATCCTTATAAAGGTCCTAACTTTTTAAAGACATTTTGCATATGTAGTGAATATAAAAGGTTCGGTCGGTCTGAATTTAACAACTTTTATAATTGTTTACAATGAAATCGAATGACGAATATTTTTGTAAAACGTATCCTTCTCTAGTCCTTGCGAATCGTTTTCGTCCTTATTTTCTTGAACTGTAAACTAAATACAACAAGTCGAGATGTTCCTTTCTGTTAAACTGTATTATCACCAATATCAACCAACAAACTTTCAGTTTATCTCAAATCAATAACGTAACACTTTCCAAACTATGTTCCCAAACTTTCATACACCTGTGCTCAAATTTTACTAAAAATATGTAACCATATTTGTTGCGTGACCTGTCTATAATTTGTTAAGAACTCGTCAGATTATAAAGTTGATTTTTTTGTATTGGCAGCTATCGGAGAGTGTTATATACATTACCACGTCACGCAAAACAAAAAGTGGTAGGTGACCACATTGCATGCAATTTTTTGCTTGCTTGCAATATTTCGCAGTGAACTTTTTTGTTTGCAATATTGACAGGTCATGAAGAAAAAAAAAAGAAATTTAATTTCCGATCATTAAACCCTGCGGCTAAAATTATTATTAATCTGAGTTAACTACGCACAAAAATAATATAAAAGTAGAACAATAAAAAAAAAGCTAATTTAGGCTGGGACGAACTGCACATCGTTTCCTGCTCATATGAAGGACTTTAAAACATCAAATAAGAGTAATTTTGTGGAATGGTGGGTACCGTTATACGGGGGCTACCCTGAAGCTTAAATCGAAATTAATAATTGTGGTGCGGAGATTCTTGATCAGAATAAAATTTTATGTCAATCTAGTCTCATATTTAAGCATATAAATATTATATAATCTATATATTTTTCATGAGAAAAATAGGTCATGAAATAATTGATTTTTTTTAGAAAAAATAATAAAAAAATGTACATATTTTCATTTATGTACATCACGAAGACATTATGTATTTCTGTGTTTTCGAATAATTGCGAAAGAACGTTTATTATATACAAATTAATTAACTTTGTAGCAAGATATTTTATTATTTCTCCATAAAATATTCATAAGAAGAAAAAACATTAGTATAAGTCATTATTATCCTATCGTTAATCCTTGTTGTTTTGTTTTGATTCACTGTGCAACATTATTTAGTTTAGACTTTGAACCTTTGCACTGCGTAAATATTTATTGTTTGTGACGAATATTCAAAACAAATTGAGTGAACGAACAAACGCAACAGTTATTGAGTGACTATCGATCACTGATTGAGTATTAGTTTAATGTTGTTTATGTTGTCTCTTTTATCCTTTAGTTTGCTAACGTAAAGAAAAGCTTTTGTTTGTCAGTTAAGATATTGAGTTAATTTGAATTATATTCGATCAATACTTTTAAAAGCTGTGTTTGGATCGCTATAAAAGGACAATGGTTTTACACAACAGACCTTGATTCTCTTATAGACAATCCATACGGTAAGAAGTAAGTCTTCTTGGAAACATGATAATGTGGCCGGTTGACTTATTCTTCCAAAGCTAATTACATAGAATACTTGGTGAAAGCGATGGCAGTCCCTTGTATTCATGTCTGAGGCATATGGAATAATTGTCAACAAATGTAAGATTATTGCTTTAATAAAATATTATAACGTTTTATGTAGAAAACCTTGGTGTGTTTCATTTTAATTGGAAAAATATTCAAAGTGTTGAAAGTATTATTCTTGCTGTGCTCTAGTGGATGGAAGGAAAGATATGTTGTGCTCTGGCTGGTGGCTTTATTGAGAGTGATTATCAATACCTTACACACTAAACAAGAAAACTTACTACTAAGAATATTTACAGTGGTGGTGTGTAGGTTACTCTAGGCGAACACATCGCAATTAGTCTACGCATGTATGTTGTGTGTTGGAAGTCCGTAACGTGGACATTCAATATTTACAACACAAAGTCACACACTAAAACCCGCTACAACTTTTAATATTCTATGAATATTAAAATATAATATATTAGAAAAAAATGCATTAATGAGTATTGACATAAAATTCATTAGAAATGTTTACATATGAGGAGTTCACCTACATCTAAATTGATTAAAAAAAACTATAACTACGCTGTGCTAAATGGCATGTCAATAGCATAATCTTTGTATTTACTAGAAATCGATGGAAAATATATGTATATGTGCCAAATTTCGTCTCATATGAACTCTCATATGCAAAAGGAACAGCACTGCAATATTTGTAAAAATATCAGGGGTTGGGTACACAGATAAAAAATTTAAGAATAATCTCATAATTTTATTCATAATAAATTTTTCCCATATTGCACATTTAACTCGCTTTGAAGACAAGTCAAAATTTTATAATCATAATGTTACTATTTTTTCAAAAAAAAAAAAAAATAAATAAATAAAAATTAAATAAAAGAAATAAATAAACATTTCATTAATATCACAACTGTTTTCGAACCTCCATAGAGCCCATAGTCTTCCCCGATCAGTTCAGGTGAATAAAATATACACAATGTCAACATAATTTACCCTAGATACATTTAATGGGTAGCTTTAGTGGGACCAGCAATGATACTACCGATTGTATTTGTAGTCTTTGTAAATATAACAGGGGTTGGGTGAGCAAATTCATTTTTTTTTTTTCAAAATAAAAAAGTAAACAATTCATGAATATCACAACCATTTTCCTACTTCGCTCCTTCTGCACTCTTGTTTCCTCTCTATCTTCGGACAAAAACAAATGTATTCCTCCCAAGAAAAAATAATAACACCACCACCATTCATAGTTCGCCGGTTTTGTTTTGGTATCGTTCTCCGCTTCTTCCCTTACTTGGCGTTTATTTTTGCCACGTTTATTTGACTACAGTTTCTGTTTGCTATTCCATTGTTTCTTTATTTCAGACACTCTTACGCATTTGTGTTACAAAATTCGCATATGTGTTTTCCAAATTATTTCGATATAAATGCTAAATAAAGTGTTGATAAGACCAACAAGATCAACCGAATGTTTACGAAGAGGTAAGATTTTCGAAAATAATGTCTAATCTATTTAGACTCATATTAAACGAAATGAATTAAATGCATCATGTATTTTATCGAACATTAATTTCCCGGGTTGCAGAGATTTGGACAACGATTTGTGACGTTTCAATCAATCTCAAACTACAGACGATGTATCTCATATTAATTATGTAATTAGCTAAACCAAACTAACCTATGTCTGGATTATTGGATGGAAGGAACTTGGATTTTGAATGTGATCCGTAGTATCTTACAGCTTCATTTATAAGTTCGCGCTCGAACAACCAGCACCCAGTTTTAAGGAAATAGGACTTTATGAACCTCAAATGTAAGTTGTAATGTCGACATGTAAGTTGTAATATCTAACTAAGTTGTAATATCCCATTTAATGAAAAATATTTCGATTTTTATATACCATCCTACCTCAGCATTAAGGTTTTTAAAATACCAATCCCTGACCGAGAATTCTGATCGAGTGGCCTGTTTTCTAGATATCTAGACGTATCTATGATGGAGAAAGGTACAGGTGCGGAAACTTGCTATTGAATTTTTTATGGCTCTATACAAAATCATGTCGCGGACTATTAACGGAACCCTTAATTATAAGTCCTTCTTTTCGACAGCGGACACGATTGTTAATTACTGGTACATCCGAATCTCAAAATTCCAATGCGAGTAGAAAGAGTACACATGTGGCTCTAGTATGAAATATAGGATTAATGATTTCCCTCGAAAATTAGCAAAATGGCGAACGTATTTTCGACCAAAAACTAAACTGGAAAATAAGGAAGATCTTGACCAATTACATATATACTAGTTAATATTATAGTTATGTAGGGCCTCACGTGTTAAAATTTTAATCCGATTGGATTAATATTTTTTGAGTTATTGTGCCCACCAATCGTAAAAACACTGTTTCGAGAAAAAAAAGAATTAATGCGCTGAGAACCGCTCTTGCTTACAAAATAAATCGCTTGTATCTGCAAGAGTTTTTGAAATTTTTGCTTAAAACTTTAAAGAGACATTCTTGAAAAATTATGGGTTCAAATTATATAAATGAACAAAATTGATTTTTTTAAACCGAGAATGGTAGATTAGTTCTGCATGACATATGCCACTCTCATGGCGGTATAGAATATTGTTACGGATGCATTTTTAGATAATTTAGATGAATTCCGTTATGAAGTATAAATAAGACAGCATGGCAAGGCAGTGAGATAATTGTAAATCATATCGCGAATGAAACCGTCAATAACGAAAAGCAATATAATGCGAGAAACCTGGATACAGACCTTCTCCATTAACTCAAAATCCATATGGTCTGGGAAGATGAAAGTAAAGATTGATGATTGGTAAGATGAAGGGAGGATTCATAAAATATCACTCTAGAATTAAATCCCTCAATTCAAAGTGGGAAGAAATAACGAGAATGATGCGAAGACGCAAGTGATATGCTGCCGTTTTGCAGATACGAAACTTACACTTTGACCGTCAGTCACCTAACATATGGATTTTAACCAGTAAGGAAAGTAGTAAAGTCGGACGGGGCCGACTATATGATACCCTTCACCAATTTGAGTATGTTCAACAGATGAATCCTAACATTTTTAAAGGACCAGTAAAATGATAAACCCGTCATTCTGCAACCGATACTAAATTGTTCATTTGGTCAGATATAGAAGCTATATCTAAATCTAAACCGATTTCAGGAAACTAAACACACATCTAGACCTAATTCATTACGCTGTGCTACATTTCGGGCAATCGAAAAATATATAGGGACTTTGGTGTACAATTTGCATTAAATCGGACGAAAATATATATGGGAGCTATATCTAAATCCGAAACGATTACCAGGATACTTAACACACATCATTCTAGACCTAATTCATTACGATGAGCCAAATTTAGTGCAAATCGAGAGATATATAGGGACTTTTGTGCACAATTGACCATAAATCGGACGAAAATATATATGAGATCTATATCTAAATCTGAACCAATTTTCAGGAAACTTAACACATCATCATTCTAGAGATAATTCATTACGCTGTGCCAAATTTCGTACAAATCGAAAGCTATATATAGGGACTTTGGTGTACCATTTACAGGGTGAAGGGTATAAAAAGAATTTGGTTCAAGAACCTCAAAAAATTTACCAATATTTATAATTTATAGTGGAGAGATGTGCTACCTAAAAAGAAGTCGACGTACTAAATTACAGTCATTTTGGTCGAAAAATCCGATCAGAACCCCCAAAATACCAAAAATTTTGGGGTACCGTTACATGGGTACTACCAGAAAAACTGGACCTATATTTACAAAAACCCGAAAATACCGAAAATTGGGGGTGCCCTTATATGGGGGCTTTCCGAAAAAATGGACCGTTATTTATAATGTTTGGTAGGGAGATTTGCTACCCAATAAGAACTCAATGTACAAAATTTCAGCGAATTCAGTTAAAACAAGCCCAAGAAAAATGCTATCAAAACCCCCAAAATACCGAAAATTGGGGGTACCCTTATATGGGGGCTATCCGAAAAAATGGACATTTATTTTTAATTTTTGGTAGGGAGATTTGCTACCCAATAAGAACTCAATGTACCAAATTTCAGCGAATTCAGTTTAAAAACGCGCTCAAAAACCTCTAAATACCGAAAATTTAGGGGTACCCTTATATGGGGGCTATCCGAAAAAATGGACCTTTATTTATAATTTTTGATAGGGATATTTGCTACTCAATAAGAACACAAAGTACCAAATTTCAGCGAATTCGGTAGAAAAATGCCATCAAAACCCCCCAAAATACCGAAAATTGGGGGTAATCTTATATGGGGGCTATCCGAATAAATGGACCTTTATTTATAATTTTTGGTAGGGAGATTTGCTCCCCAATAAGAACTCAAAGTACCAAATTTTAGCGAATTCAGTTAAAAAAAACGCGCTCAAGAACCTCAAAATACCGAAATTTGGGGGTACCGTTATATGGGAGCTATGCCTAAACGTGAACCGATTTTCTCCAATTTCAATAGGGTTCGTCCTTGGGCCAATTAAGTGACCTGTGCCAAATTTCATCCAAATCGGATCATAAATGCGACCTGTACTTTGTTAACAAAAATACATGGACGGACAGACGAACATGCATAAATCGACTCAGAATGTGATTCTATGCATATTCTCAAAAGGAACCACGGGTCTATCTCGTTTTGCTTGCTTTCGATTTCTCGCTGACAATATTTACACAAAGGTATGTAGGGCTAAACTATATATTAATGAATCGATAATCATACACATCAATTTGTATTGAAAAATACTCTTATTTAGGCACTAAATATGTTTTCTAAACTCACCTCCTTCTTCTGCTGACTATGTCGTGGTGGCAGGACATCAAAAACTTTGGTACTACCATCCAGATATTCCTCACAATGGCGATACTGTTTAACGATAACATATTCGGTAGCCAATTGAGCTGCGTTTCTTATGCCAGGTGGATATGGAAAATGGCGGACAATACCATTGTCCCCGCATGATGTGACTGTCGTTGTCGTTATCGACGATGTTGCAACGGCTGTGGATGCTACAAATCTCGCAGAGTTCTGTGACGTTTTACGATTTTCTTTTTCGTCTTCTTTGGTATTTTTTGGCATTGATTGATTGAAATTGCATGGGTGGTTGGAGTCGATGATGGCATTGCCGTGGAAATTGTTCAAATCCATTGCCCTGCTGTTTACTTTATGGTTGTCATTGATTTGGTTATCCTTAGAGTCCTTTGATTTCTCCAAAAAATAACCCTGCACATTGTCATCGGCAGTGGGGCTGCACCCATTTTGTTCGGGTTGTTCATTTTGATAATGCAGTAGTGCCCAGATAAGATCAGAGCATGTCGTTTGTGCATCTACCCCAGCTATCCAATGCTTTTCGCCATCAATCCATATCGATACATTATCAGAAAGGGTTTCCATGGACGCCAATGAATCATCGTCATCATCTTTGTCGTCGCCGTCATCACCATCATCATAATCGATGTCCTTCTGATTGATGTCTCCATGAATGCCAATATTGCCCTGACAATCCTTGGCATTCTCGTGTTGACTTTTTCTATTTGGAATACTTTGTTGTCTCATACACCGTCCATTGGATACATTGATGAGGTATTGGCTTAAGACTGGGCGACCTGAGGAATGTAAGCTTGCTGCTGACAATGGTTGCTGTGGGTTAGATTCTCCCTCCAAGATTTCCTCATCCTCCATGTCGATGACAACAATATCACAGTTATGGGAGTGTGTGTTGCTCTCATTGGTGTTTTTGTTGTTCTCCTTCAAACATTTGTCCATAAAGGATGTTTGCTGGTGTTGTTTACCAGTTATCACTTCGTCACCATCTACAGAATTCAGCAAATTTCCACTGGCATCGAGATTATTCAAAGACATGGCTGCTCCGGCATTGTTTCTGGTATTTCTATCGTTGTCATTTCTGTTGCTATTGTTGTCGTTGTTGCTGTTGTTGTTATTGTTATTTTGGAAACGATGCCTTTGCTGTTGCATCAATTGTATTTGCTGTTGGACATTGCTGTCAATTGTGTCATATTCCTGATACCATATACCGTGGGCATATGCTGCTGTGATGGGACTTTGTCGACACCCAGCTTGATCGGCATGGCAGTCATTAAGTTTATTGTTACCACCTTCAGGACATGATTTGCTGTCAGTGTTGTTGTTTTTATTGTAACGGATATTGATTTGAGTTGAGGAAATGTCATTCGACAGGGTTATTGTTTTCGTTGTTGGTGCTGTTGATTGCTTTGATGTAACTACGACCGACGATGGCGACAACAACGACAATGGACTCGATAATCTGGTGTTGTTCGGACTTTTGCTATTATTCACATTACTGACGTGGCCCAAGGTCTTGTTGGTCATAGTTGTCAGCTTGGTTAGGATATTTTCGTTGTATTTGGCTTTTAATTTCACTTTTCGTTTACAGACTGCAGTATATTAACCAATTTAACTTCCCGCTCGTTGTTTACTGCCGAACTTGGGTAGAACAATCATTGAATCGACACGACTGCAAATAAAGCCATGAGTTTGGGAAGTCATTTGGTGTGAGTTTTTTATCTGAAATGAATTCAATTATGAAATGGATTACATTTTTGAAATGACATTTGTATGTTAAGGCAAGAGTTTGAGATAAAATTGTAAATATTAATTTCGACAAAAGTCGGTTACCTCTGGAAATGGCAAGATATCGATTTTAAGCAATTGACATTAGAAAATATGGCTACAAGCTAATGATCTAAGTGAATCAAACATTCCCTATTACATGTACTTCTATTGGAACATATGACAAAAATACTTATAAATACCGAATGAAAGGGCTGTAACAAAAAATTGTAACAATAATTATCATTAGTACTAGGTAGAGAGATTTTCTACCTAATATAAACACAAATATTTTTATCAGATTACCCTTAGTTCCATTGAAAAATTTGTATTCAATTCTCAAAATAAAAGGGATACTATATTTTACTGACCTAATATTTGAATGACGTAAGGGATGATAGATACTAAGCAACGGCTCGGATTGACTTTAACAAGGCAAAGGCATGCTTTGATTTTGGCAATTATGGACAATGACCTACCCTGATGTCACTGACTGATATATGTCGCGAGTTCACCCATGAGAACTATAAACAAGTGGAAATGCGTTAAGTTCGGCCGGGCCGAACTTTGGATACACACACTTCAAAGGACATAGATATACTGACAGGTCCTTGAAATGAAAATACAGGGAACATACCAAAAAGTAGGCCTATACCGACATTTCTAAAAAGGGGATCCAAAGTTCGGCCCGGCCGATAATAATACAAATTTCAGAAATGTTTAATGGATAATTATACCATCAGCCTTATGGCTAATGAGGGTGTATAGAATTTAACACGGTGAAAATGTGCCTCATCGAAATATTGGTTCTAGTCGCCATGTATCTTTGGACCAAATCCGTTTCAGAAAATTTTATATTTCATCCAAACTTTGCCCATCTTATTATTTCTTCCAAACTTAGTTCAAATTCAAAGATGGGGAATATCGGTCTACTCCTCCTGGAACTTCCACACAGAGGCTAGGCCTATATGAGGCTACAGTTCATTATGATAAAATGAAATGACATGATTACGACAGAGTCTTAGAACTAAACTCAAAACGCGGAATAAATTAGATATCTATTTTAATATAAAAAGAAGGTTATATACGGCCTACCCCAAAAAGGGGGCGAATAATTATAAAATACAAAATTGCAGCAAAATACCGAAAATTTGGGGTACCCTTATATGGGGGCTATCCGAAAAAATTGACCTATATCATAATTTTTTGTGGGGATATTTGGTACCTAGTAAGAACTCAAAATACTAAATTACTGCTAATTCGGCGAAAAATTCGATCAAACCCCCCAAAATACTGAAAATTATGTGGGGACTACCAGAAAAAGTGGACCTATATTAATAATTTTTTGTGGAGACATTTAGTACCCAATAGGAACCTAATGTAGCAAATTTGAGCGAATTCTGTTGAAAAACGCGCTCCAGAACCCCAAAATACCGAAAATTGAGGGGTACCGTTATATGGGAGATACCAGAAAAAATTGACCTATATGACCTATTGACTCAAAGTATAAAATTACAGCTAATTCGGTTGAAAAATGCGAACAAAGCACCCAAAATACCGAAAATTGGGGGGTACCCTTGGTGCTGTCCGAAAAAATGGACCTATATTTATAATTTTTTGTGGGGAGATTTGCTACCCAATAAGAACTCAAATTGCCAAATTTCAGCGAATTCGGTTTAAAAAAAACGTTCAAGAACCTCAATATACCGAAAATTGAAGGGTACGCTTAAATGGGAGCTATGCCTAAACGTGGACCGATATAGCCCATCTTCGAACTTGACCTGCCTGCAGACAAAAGACGACTCTATGCAAATTGTATCTCAATTCGTTTAGACGCTAGAGTGATTACAACAGACAGACGGACATACTTAAATCGTCTTAGAATTTTCCGCTGATCAAGAATATATATACCTTAGGGGCGGAAATGATTATTTCGATGCGTTGCAAACGGAAAAACAAACCTAAAATACCCTCCATACTATGGTGTAGGGTATAAAAATGGGTTAGTTGCCCATATTCGGAAACCCCCCACCAACTATGAAAAATCAACAAAAATGAAAATCAAATATATAAGACCACGATCTGCGAATCAACACTTTGAATGTGCGCACGTTGAACAGATTAGGCGCAGTTTTCGCTTTGGATGATGTACTCAAGAAATACAAAGCCAATATTATTGGCTTACTGGAAATGTGAAAGAAACGGACAAGCCTAAGTAAATCAGATGATAACGCGATATATTTTAGCTGCCATGAAACGAGACAGAAATTCGCCTAGAATCATTATATTGTGGGTACCATTATAATGGGTAAACCATTAGGTAGAAGCTACCCATAAACCAAAGTGTGGTGAAGGGTAGTAACATTATATGGTGGGTACCATTATAATGGGTAAACCATTAGGTAGAAGCTACCCGGAAACATGGGCAAATATTGATAATTTTTGGTAGGAGATTTCTACTCAATGAGAACCAAAAATATAAAACTACAGCTAATTTGATTGAAGCACGTGTCCATGCTCCTCACAATATCGTAGTTTTGGATGTAGCATTATATGTGGGTTTCCCTTAACCCTACGGTCAATAACCAAAAAAGTATACGTAGATCAATAACCGTGGTACATTTGTATCCATCCTAAGATAGCTCTGTAACTCACTAAAAAATTTGACTATCGTGAGGTTTTTTGTTTTAAATTAGTCTATACGGATCTGATCTAGATGTAGGAAATCTAAATTATATATACATTAAAATAATATATATTTAAATTCATGCTTAAATGATAATCTATCTAAAACAATCATAGTAAATTCGTTATAGCTTTCGAATGGGTTAAGCTTTTTTAGTTATTTTTTATTGGGATCTTATTTAGGTGCTCCTCAACCCCTCTGCAAATTTTTGTGGCCCTAGACAACATGGAGCCATCAGGCCGACTCGTTGAAATCAGAAACTAATCATTGTTTCTGTCCCTGTATACCAAGGGAAAACCAGGGTAGTTTCTGATTTCCACGAGTCGCCCTGATGGCCCCATGTTGTCTAGGGCCACAAAAATTTGTACAGGGGTTGAGGAACACCTAAATAAGATCCCAATAAAAAATAACCAAAAAAGCTTAACCCATTCGAAAGCTATAACGAATTTACTATGCTTGTTTTAGATAGATCATCATTCAAGCATGGATTTAAATATATATTTTTTTAATGTATATATAATTTTGAGTTCCTACATCTAGACCTGATCCGTATAGACTAATTTAAAATAAAAAACCTCACGATAGACCAATTTTGTAATGAGTTGCAGAGCTATCTTTGGATGGGTACAAATGTACCACGGTTATCGATCTACGTAGGTAATAACTTTAAAAAATTGAAAACTTTATATTTATAGAAAATATTTATAATTTTTTTCTTCGATTATGTGTGAAAATACTTCAAGAATGATTGATCCAAATATCTCCATTATTAAAAGTTTTACAGCATTTTTATTCGAAAAAAGGTACAAAAAGGTACCCGGTTATTGACCGTAGGGTTAAAGTGATTATGTTTAGTAGAAAGATTTCACATATAAAAAATAAAATAAAAGCCAATTCGGTTAAAAGAGATGCCCAAAACCCCCAAAATACCGAAACATGGGCCAATATTGATAATTTTTGGTAGGGACATTACCTACACAATTCGAATCCAAAATGTTAAATTGCTTCCAAACTAGTGGACACTCGTGCTCAAGCTCCCTAAAATATCGATCTTTGCGTGTAGTGTTATATGGGGGTTTTCCTAAAAGGTGGACTAATTTTGATAATGTTTAGTAGGAAGAGTTACTACCATACCACAACCGAAAAAAAAAACAAATTACAACGAATTAATTAGAAACATGTGCCCAAAATCAACATAATACCTAATACTGGGGTGTACTGTAATATGGGGCTACCTTAAAACAGTGCGAACCAAACCTAGCAAATTGCATCTTATTCGCTTGAAAAGTCTTTTAATATTTGGGAGTACTGCTAGATGGTAGCTGTACCAAAATAGAGACCGATACACCTCATTTGCAATATCAACCATCCCAGGAGACAGAAGTCGGACAGACCAAAATGCATAAATCAACATAAAATTTTATTCTGACCAAGTATATATATATATATATATACATATATATACCAATAAATATTTCGATGTGTTGCAAACAGAATGACTTTTCACTCCATTATGGTAACGAAAATTTCTTTTTCGAAGACAGGGCACCAGAAAAAGTAAAATGGAGTCACTTCTAATAGAAAAATTTTAAAAGTTCTCCGAAAATATTTGCAACTACCCCAAAATATGAACTAATATTTCTAATTTTGAATGGGGTGTTTTCCTACCCAATATATTTAATTAAGATATTTAATTATATATAGACATGGCAATAATAAAATACTTGGGTTATCATTGGATACGAAACATTCCCATTCAATACAGTATCGAAATTACTCAGTACACCTATAATTCTGTGAGGGATATAACTAAAGGTGAAACCCCAGAAGTCATTAAACGTTCTACCTTTTGACAAGAAAGCATGCCA
Source organism: Musca vetustissima (assembly GCF_032173495.1). Taxonomy (NCBI): domain Eukaryota; kingdom Metazoa; phylum Arthropoda; class Insecta; order Diptera; family Muscidae; genus Musca; species Musca vetustissima. The sequence continues at coordinate 64,076 of NW_026886956.1, forward strand.
ACGATAAGTTGAGTTTTGCAAAATCTCATAAAGGCTGGACACTTGAAAAGTGGTGTAACATATTATGGATGAATGAAACAACAATTGTCTTATATGGTGGAACAGGCTCCAGACAGTTCTTCTAAACACGGAGTACCAACTTCAATACACAGCCAAAACTGTAAAGCATTCAGGGTTGAGTAAAATGGTTTAGGCTTGTTTTTCATATTATGGCGTAGGGCAAGTACATATGATTAATGGTATAATGGATAGAACAGTGTATGGCAATAACCTAAAACAGTTAGGAAATACTCATTAAAAGGACATTTCAACAGGATAATAATACTAAACGTAGCAGCAAACACGCAGAGGATTGATTTGTATCAGAAAGGTTTGACGTAATGCCACGGTCTTCGCAGTCACCGGATCTTAATCCGATAGAAAATGTGTTGGAAAATCGAATTTTAAATCAATATTATGTTATAAGGAAAAATTATTTTTTGAAAAATGGGAGGCTCGAAAATCGAGATAGGTCTATGGTTCCTTCACCAAAGTTGTTTAGAATTGTTCATACATACATCATTATGGGTTCATGTTTCTAAATGATACTGAAATAAGGCTCCGATGCATTTTCGGTACTATGTGGGCTTTGTCCCTATGTGCCCAACAAAGGGCTAAAATTTGGTACTCCGGGTTTTTGCAAGTGTCTGTAATTTGGCATTAAATTTTTTAAATTTTAAATTGTAATTTGTTGAATTTTCAATTATATACTATCCTGAATGGAAATACACATTTTGTTCGAAATTTAATTCCTCTTTTATTTCCGTCTATGCTTTATGCTCTAAATACACTTGCGAAATAAAATTCAAGGCACTGCCATCTGTTGAATGTACGTTCACGTTTCAGATAACATCTCCACTTGAATTCAAATGTCGTTAACGTCATTACAGTTTTAAATATTTCATACCTACCTTCTTATGCATTCCCCTTCGTATTTTATGGCATTTGGGTTGTTGGTATTCCACTTCAAGTTAGTTTTTTGACACAATGATAAAAGGGTTCGAAAAATGTTTTTGAATATTCGCATGAAAACATGTCTAAAACTATCGAATATTTATCCCTTTGGAAGTTTGAATGTTTTTTTTTTAAACATCTTTGTTTATGGGTCTGTGGTAATTTTTAAAGTTTTGTTATTTTTCGAAAAAACGAGAAAAGTTTCTTCATACGCTCCAATAACTTTGTTAACTAGTACATCTGTTGTGGCAAAATGATGAACAATATAATTTGTATGTGTTTTAGTAGATATGTTTTAAAATGCGAACGGGAAATACACAAAGAATAGAACGGGGGTAAAAAAACTTATAAAAACAAATTTCACTTCAACATGACGGAATATTTAAGATCCTCCATAGTATGAATGATTCAGGCCTTAGACAATGGGTAAACTCCTACTCTAAAAACTCGAAATGAGAAATTACTGCTACCTGGCATATTTTTTTTAATAATGTTACATCGATGCAATACCATAGCATACACTTTTGTGGAACTTTTAGGGGGGAAGTAATCTTAAAAAATCGAAATTTTAGCATCCTATGAGTAATGTTATTGACGGGGGAAATCTTCAATGAAATGGGCTAAACACGTCAATTGTAATTTCACAAAACATGATTTCAAAATTTGTCTCTTATGTCGATCAGTATATATATATATATATATATATATTGGAACCCTTACTAGTTTTTCAATCTGCGGGGAATATTTTTCGGTTTCGTAATTTTCAGTAAAATCATTCAAATATTGTAATGAACATTATTAAAAATAACAGAACCTAATGAGTCGTAAAAAAAATCCCGGCTGGGATTTGAACCCTGGTTCCCATGGCATCTGTTGGTGTCCGTCGCCTTAGCGTTCAAAGCCACCTCCTTATCTTCCTAAGGTTGCACAATATGCAGTTGCATACCATTGAAGAAAAATACCATTGAAGGAAAATACCATTGAAGGAAAAAAAGTCCGTCACTACAAGAAAAATCTGCTCTGAAAAGGAATGTTCCGGTGTGATGCCAAATGTCCGAACCTTGACACGGTTGAATTTAATTCGTAGATGCAATTTCGCAACAATAGTCGACATAAATACAACTTATCAAGTAAAGACATTTGTAAGCCACATTGCCCAATATGCCTGATGAGCCGCTTAACCAACGGCGAAACGCGTCGCATAGTGGTGGGAATGTAGTATCTCTCTGGCTTTCCTTTTCATTGCAACTCCGATCATGTAGCTCATGTCGAAAGAGAAATTAATAAAGAAAATGTGTAAAGTTCGACAGGGCCGAACATAATTTTTATACCAGTAAGGAAAGTAGTAAAGTCGGACGGGGCCGACTATATGATACCCTTCACCACTTTGGGTATATTCAACAGATGAATCCTAACAGACGTCGAATTTTTGAAAGACCATTAACATGAAAATGGATTCATAAACATGTCATTCTGCAACCTACACTAAATTTTTCATTTAGTCAGATATTGGGTTGCTTCTTACAATGGGACAAAATTATATAAAGCAATGTAAAGGAAATATTGCCAATTTTTTAATATTCCATTTTCAAAAAATCAGCTTTTTTGTTTTTGTGGCACATCAATGATTTTTGGTACACATATAGAGAAAAATGTTCTGACTCCGAAACCGTTCGCGATCAAATATATATCGAGGTTTTAATTTTGGGCATAAGAAAAAAATCTTAAAATTACGCCGTTTATTATATTGACCAAAAACGTTGATATATATCTTCCTCCGTAAAATAAGAATATGAATATATTATAATAATCGCGAAAAAGTTGTACATCTTCGCGAAATATGAGAAAAATAATAAAAATATAGGAGATTACGTCAATATTTTCATTATATTTATGATATGTATCAGCCTAAAAGCTAATTTAAAATATCTACATAATCTAAACGCCATGGTGAATCAAATGATATCAAAATCACACAAGTCCGTTTAGCGGTTTCTAAATCACAGCGACAACAAAACAATATATTGAGGGAAAATATTTGTTTTTGGTTCGAAAAAATAATGACATCATATTTTTTTAATTTTTTATACAAGAAAATTCAGAAAAAATTTTTGGGGTTATTCTGCTATTTTACCCGAATTTCGCCGAAAAATTGGCATATATATTAATAATCACTCTTTGTGTGTAAGTATACGCCTTGCGGATTATATCAAGACCCTTCCGATAAATCTTAGAATTCTATAAATAGGAATAAATCTTAAAATAAAATAATATTATGAAATATACATTTTAAATTGCGTGTAAATCGCGTAATTCTCAAAATCATTTGATGCGCATGCGGTTTCCAGGAATTACTGAAGTTTATCTTCCAATCCATATATATTTTGCGAAATTTCATTTGACGGCTAAGATGTGCCACACGTTACATTGAAGTACCCAAAAAATCGTAAAACGCGAATAATTTCCGAAAACTCCATATGCCATTAACGCGCATCCCATTTCGGTGTGCACCCTAAAAAATACATCGATCTATACCGATTTCAATGTAAGACAGACCAATTAACACAAAACTATTCACTTTTTTCATATACTTAAGTAGTTCCCGAGTTATAAAGGGGTGAACCTCCGCTTCAGCTATGTTAAAAAATTGGCGTCAATTACTTAAAATCAATCTATAATATAAGGAGCTATATCTAAACCTCAACCGGTTTTCCCTAAACTTGGCACACATTATTCTGGATTAAATTCAAATCGCTATGCAACATAAGAACTTGGTACATTATTTAGATTAAATTGGACGAATCCAGCACACATCATTCCAGCATCAATTCAGAACGCTATGCCAAATTTTGTGCAAATCGAAGGATACATTTGCTGCACCATTTACATTAAATCGGACGAAAATATATATGGGAGATATATCCAAGTCTTGGTCGATTTTCACGAAACTTGGCACACATCATTCTGGTGCACCATTTACATGAAATCGGACGAATCTATATATGGGAGCTATATCTAAATCTGGACCGATTTTCACGAAACTTGGCAGACATCACTCTATGCTCAATTCAGCACGTTATGCCAAATTTCGTGCAAATCGAAAGATATATAGGGACTTTGGTGCACAATTTACATGAAATCGGACGAAACTATATATGGGAGCTATATCTAAATCTGGACCGATTTTCACGAAATTTGGCAGACATCACTCTAGGCTCGATTCAGTACGTTATGCCATATGTCGTGCAAATTGAAAGATATATAGATACGTTGGAACGCAATTTACATTAAATCGGACGAAAATATATATGGGAGCTATATTTAAATCTGAACCGATTTTTCCCAATTTCAATAGGGTTCGTCCTTGGGCCAAACAAATGAGCTGTGCCAAATTTCATCCAATTCGGATCATAAATGCGACCTGTACTTTGCTCACAAAAATACATGGGCAGACAGACGGACGGACGGACATGCTTAAATCGACTTAAAAAGTGATTCTATGCATATTCTCAAAAGGGACCATGGGTCTATCTCGTTTCCTTTTGCCTGTTACAAACATATGCACAAAGACATAATACCCTGTACCACAGTGTGGTGAAGGGTATAAATACGTCAATTCTAAATACCGTAAGAAAAATTATTTAAAATACAAATACTGCAATTATTTGCCAATAACATCATGAACCCGATGAGAATATAAAATAACAAGACGTGTCCAAAATCGTCCTATACGTAAATGTGGCGCATATGCATATTTGTTTGTATGGAGATTTACCAGCGAAGGAACATCCAAAATGACATATTCTCATTGGTTGTAAAATCTTTCTACAAATATTGGTTTCAGGATAGACCATATATATGTGTGCTCCTTTTCTCGGTATTTATATCCTCAGCAGTATCGCTAATGAAAGATATATATACCCTCATTATCGATAATGCTGTATATATACACTATAATACAGCGAAAATGTGTTTGATCGACCAAATCCGATTTTATCGACATTTTCGGCCTACCTGTGCCGGAACGGAATCTACGAAACCAAAATTACACATAATTGGCTGTTACAGTATCGGAACCATAAACACCATTCACAATTTTAGCCGCTTGGCTTGCATTTTCGCCTTTGTCAAAGAAAAACTGTAAAATGTACCGAATTTTCTTTTTGTTCACTTTAATTTTTAACACCCTATAACTCACAACTGAATGCACCAAACAAAAAGCAGAAAAATAATCATTTTACGGCGAAATCTCCAACGAGCATAAATCTGAATTTTTTTTATCGATACTTTACGAGAAAACTATCAGTACAGCCATCTGCCAAAAAAAAAAAAACAATGGATTCATTTTTCCCCACCCTAATATTTTCTCCAAACTTAGTTCATGTTCGAATATAGGGAATATCGCACCACGCGTACTGGTAGTTCCACCACAAAATGTTGAAAATTGTCTATATTTATAAATCCAACATGAAAGCCAAGATTAAGTCCGAAGAAGAGACTCTTTGGTCCACTTCTTCTGGTACCTCCCCCAGATGGTGATCAAATGATATTTATATGATATGTGTTGTAAATGGACCGAAAATGTATGTTCGGTTGTTTTTGTTCGGCTTATCATTGCGGCCTATATATCTACGGAGAAGGAAATTTTGCCAACTAATTTCAAGGGCCGCTGGGATAATTATCGATCAATATTCAGCGGGCCAAATCAACCCAGACCTTTCTACGTAGAATGCAAAAAAATGCATGCTCACCCAGGGTAAGAAAGAGGATCTGTTGACCTTTAATCGGTCAAGAGGATTGCAATATCGGGAAATATTGTCCAGGCTCGGAATATTGATCCGTAGAAAGTTAAAGTTTCGTGATAGTTGTATAGGGTATCGTAAGGTCGGCCCGTCCGACTATTCTGCTTCGTTCACTGGTTTTATATTTTGGATTCTAATTACTTACACTTATATACCTACAAAAATCTAGCAATATTGGTCTAAGTTTCAAGGTAGACGCAATATAACAGTAGCCAACATTTTCCGGTATTTTGAGTTCGAATAAGATGTCAGAAATCGGTCAAATCTAACTGTACTGTCAATTGTCGGCATGAATTTGTATGCGTCATTTTTAAAATGTTCGAGGTCCTTGACCAATTTTTCAAATTGATTTTCAGTTGTTTTGTATTTTTTTCTGGCAGCAATTAATCATAAAAAATGTACTGATCGATCTTAGGTACTTTGAAGTGCCACATTATGGTAGGCGGCATAAAAAGTTCGTCCCACTGAATTTGCACATTAATCGGGTTAACCGGAAAGTTCCAAAATATGGGGGCTATACCGAATCGTGTATTAATGTTAATATTTTTGTTCTCGATGAGATAAACCAAAATATCTTTAAAATTCCCAATATGTTGATGTACTGCTAAATTTAGAAGGGATATTTAACAATGCCAAAATACAAACAGCAAAATCGGTGGAAACGAACACAAAACATGTAAAAGGGAGAAAATGGTGATTGAAATTCTTAAAATGTCTGATAGTGGTGCTACAGTTATATGGGCCTACGGGGATCAATATTTATTTTTTTTTTCTTTTTTTGGTTTTGAGATTTGATAGCCAATGTGAATACAAAATACCAAATTACAGCCAATTCGGTTGAAAACCGTTTTAAAATTTCTCAAAATACCAATCTCAATTTTAATATTTTTATACCCTTCACCACACTGGTACAGGGTATTATGTCTTTGTGAATATGTTTGTAACAGGCAAAAGGAATCGAGATAGACACATGGTTCCTTTTGAGAATATACATAGATTATGCATGTCCGTCTGTCCATGTTAAATTGTAAACAAAGTGCAGACCGCATTTTTGCTTCGAATTGGATGAAATTTGGCACAGCTCATTTATTTGGTTCAAGTACGAACCGTATTGAAATTGGGAAAAATCGGTTTATATTTAGATATAGCTCCCATATATATTTTCGTCCGATTTTAGGTAAATGGTGCACCAAAGTTCCTATATATCCTTCGATTTTCACGAAATTTGGCCAGCGTACTGAATTAAGTCTAGAAAGATGTACGTAAAATTTCGTAAAAATCGGTTCAGATTTAGATATAGCTCCCATATATGTTTTCGTTCGATTTTAGACAAATAGTGCACCAAAGTCCCTATATATCCTTCAATCGGTTCAGATTTACATATAGCTGCCATATATATTTTCGTCCGGTTTACCGACGGTCCGACTTTAGCACGTTCCTTACTGTTTTATTACGGAGTTGTGGTGGTAACGTTATGAGACTCCAAAACCCTGAAACTTAGGTCAATATTCAATGATAACCCACCCAAAATACCAAATTACAGCCATTTCCGTGGGAAAATCGATCCAAAATCCCCAAAATATCGAGTACTGGGGTGTACCGTTATATGGGGGCTAACATGAAACTTGGGTCAATATAACAAATTACAACCAATTTGGTTGGAAAACGTGTCCAAATTCCCCAAAATACCGAATATTTGACGCTAACATTGGTACATTGAAACTTGGGTCAAAACTAATAATTTTTGGTACAGATATATGCTATAGAATTAGAAGCCAAAATTCCAAATTTCAGTCAATTCGGTTGAAAACCCAAAAAAATCCCCAAAATAACCAATATTGGGGGGGGTACCTTCATTGGGGCCAGACCAGAACGTGGACCGATATATGCCATTTGCAATACCAAACATTGTAGGAGTACTATCAGTGTCTGCCCAAAATTTCAGAGCTATATATTAAATATTGCGATCTCTATCGTGATTTCAACAGACAGACATGCATAAATCGACATAAAATTTTCACAATTTGTGGTAAGTTACCAAAAAGAGTCTCATTTTCGAAATTGTGGGATGAGGAAAATTTGCATTAATTCGGACATAACATTAACTTGATATTGAATTTATATTTTTTTCATATGTATTACACATTGGTGTATCAGATGAAGTGAACCATTTAACCCCATCCTCGCACCTATAAAATTGTACGATATGTGACGATAAAATTGAATTTACAAAATTTGAAAATATTTACACACAATATCCGACCTTTAATGTTCAAAGGTCGGATGAAATCGGTTACTCATGTCGAGTAACCATAGTTCGGATAAGAGTTCCACACAGAATGACGAACAATTTAAATTTAAAGCCAACATTCCCATTAGTATAAATTATAACAAACACTACATTTTCCCCTACCAATCAATATTAAATCTATATTGTGGGTCGCTAGGTCGATGGGTAATGTGGAAGAAAAAAAAAATAGAAATAAAGTAATTGTATTTCAATTCAATTTCTGTACCCAATGCAATCGAAGTGTAACGTTAAACGAACTACACAAAGCGGGCAAATGTTGAAGTGAAAGTTGATATTCCCATTGGAGTGTTGGTATTCACCGGACCATATAAATGGATAAATAAAGTAACAATCGAGAAAGTTGAGAGGGAGAGAGATACCGGAAACAACTGAAACTGTAATGACAATTCATCACATTCCATCTAAAGTTGAAATTGAGACGAATGCCAGCCATATCGGCAATGATGTTGATGATGGCAAACAACAACGTCTGCTCTGCAAGACGAATCATGCAGTTGGTGTAATGCTAAGGCGGAAGTGTAATGTAGCACTTGATATGGGATATTTATATTGTTTGTCAAGCTAGAGGACGAAACATGTTTTTTCAGAAATGGATAAAATATATATGGTAACACACACATATTGAGGGGTCATATCATTTCATACAATATATAGAATTATATTTTATATTCTGTAAAAAAATTGTTTACCTTCAACATACTTAACAAATAACAAATTAACTTAGCAAATTAAGCTAAGCTTTTGTATGCTATATTGGTTTGTCCAGGTCTGTGGAATCAATATTTGGTGTCGAAATGGATCCAATTTTATTTTTAAGTGCTGAATTTTTCAGAACTGAGACAGTATGTGTTTTAGACACGTTTTTCTACAGAATCAGCTGTAAATTGGTATTTTAGATTCACTTTGGCTGTCAGAACTGCCAACGAAAAATTATCAATATTGGCATTTTGATTGTTTTTGGGTTTCGTAAAAATCGTTGCAGATTTAGATATAGCTCCCATACCAAAGTCCCTATATATCATTCGGTTTGCACGAAATTTGGCACAGCGTTCTGAATTAAGTCTAGAATGATGTGTGTTAAATTTCCTGGAAATCGGTTCAGAAATAGCTCCCATACATATTTTCGCCCAACTTAACGTAAGTAGTGCACCAAAGTCCCTATATATCCTTCGATTTAATGAAATTTGGCATAGCGTACTGAATTGAGTTTAGAATGACGTGTGGTAAGTTTCGTGAAAATCGGTTCAGTGTTAGATATAGCTCTCATATATATTCGTCCGATTTAATGTAAATAGTACACAAAATTCCTTATATATCTTTCGATTTGTACGAAATTTAGGGTACTAAATAAGGTCTAGAAGGATGTGTGCTAAGTTTTGTGAAAATCGGTTCAGATTTAGATATAGCTCCCATATATATTTTCGTCAGATTTAATGTAAATGGTGCACCAAATTCCCTATATAACTTTCGATTTACACGAAATTCTACATAGCGAACTGAATTAAGTCTAGAATGATGTGTGTTAAGTTTCGAGAAAATTGGTTCAGATTTAGATTTAGATATAGCTGTCATCAGGGACGTAGGCAGGAAATGAATTTGTTTTTTCACAGTAAAATTTTGTTTGCAACAGCGAATTTTTTCATTTTGTACTACCGGGCCCCCCCCGAAATGAAATCCTGTGTACGTTGCTGGCTGTCATATATATTTTCGTCCGATTTTATGTAAATGGTATTCCAAAGGCTCTATATATCTATCGATTTGCACGAAATTTGGCATAGAGAACTGAATTAAGTATAGAATGATATGTGTTAAGTTTCGAGAATATTGGTTCAGATTTAGATATAGCTGTCATTTATATTTCCTCTGATTTAATCATCTGAGTTCATGAAAATTGTGCAACAAATAATAATCGTTTCTCCGATCGAGATAAATTTGCTACAGCATACCAAATGGTTGCTAAAATTCATCCAGACTTACATATAGCTCCCATACATAATTTTGCTCCATTTCATACAAGTGGTACACCAAATAACCCAAGTCCGCCCGATTAACATGCAGTTTTAGATTTGAGATCTGTATGTGTATAGGTTGATTTAAATTTGTTCAAATATCTTTTTAGTCCACACATTTAATTTCGTCATGTCTACAGGCTCATATGTACAATGAGCATCTCTTGTATTTATCCCAAACATATTGTCGGCTCCGTCCGACTTTTAAACTTTCCTTACCGTTTTTTACATAAACAAAAATTGTCCTAATACCATCATATTTGTTGTTGGAGAGCATAATTCCCAAAAGTCTCCATGAAATATCCAAGACAAGTATGTGATGACCTTCAAAACAAAGTACACTCTATAAAAATTGTGGCCTAAATCGAAAATATAGTTCTTTATAGAAAAAGTTGAACTTCTTCGAACACTTAACACAATTCTCAATTCTTCTTGCATGTAACGTAACTTACATATCACATTAAAGAGCTCCATCAAAAACATTGTTGCAATTTTATAACATATATAATATATATAAATATATGTGTGTATGTGCAACTATTCCTTGTAACTATTGGAGCAAACTTAATGTCGACTGTTATACAGAGTACCACCACCATGTTGAGGGGGTCACAACATGTGGCATAACACCACCCAATGCTATTCGTATCGAAAACAGAACAACAGTTCAATTTCACAGCAAACAATGGATAAGAAAGGTCCGGAAATGCGTTCAACATGGCAAATGTAAGCCGAGTACTTCGCCATAAGATGTATGGGAACAACAGCGTCAAACAGAAACTAAATACTACAGAAATCACAATCACAATCGAAATCGAAACCGGCACAAACAATAAAAGGGAAACAGCACCCAAAATAAAAGCAAAACAAAATGCAAACGTAAATGGCAAAAATTGCAACTGTATGGCAAATGAATAAACTTAAAAGCATTTACAGATCAAATAGCCGCAATAGTAGTATATGTACACAAACAACAATATATGTACACAAACACAAACGCACACACACACACCCCCCATACAGAGAAATTCTCAAATCAACTACCACTCATCATTGAATGAATGTGAGGGAAGGAAACTCGAGTACGGTTGGTCGGCTATGAAAATAAAACAACAGCAAAAAAAATGAACTAAAGGGCTTCCAACTAATAGCTGAAATTTGGCAATTGGAGATTGGGAAGTATTGAAATCAAATGAAAACAGAGGAAAAGTGTAAATAAAACTAGTAAACAATTCGTTAGATTCGGTCGAGTCGAACTCTTTATTCCCATACACAATATTATTTTCGACAGGTTGAAACTTTTAGCACAGTTTTCCAAGCTTTGAAAGGCGATTTGTGTGGACCTATATGGAAAATATTCAGCGCCAGGAAATGAAAATTCCAGATTACAACCAAGGGTCAATGCCAGATTACAAAATGGGTCTTAAACCTTCAAAATACAGAAAATATAGAGGGTAGTTCTTTATATGGGGGCAATGTCAAAATAGGGATACACATCGATCTGCAAAGATGATATTCGCCCTACGTGGGCCGAAAATGCCAAACTACAGTCGCTTCTGTGCCAAAATTAATTTTTTTAATAACGAAAAAGCCAAGATTCCAGAATGGAAATATATTGGAATAAGTCCCCTACATGGGAACTATGTCAAAACATTGATAATTATCTGTAAAAATTAATGTACCCTTAATATTAAATTAAAGATACATCGATGAGAAAATTAGCAAAATGTTACGAAATGCCCGAAATGGGTCGGAACCCCTATGTGGGGGCTACGTATGCCAATATATTCCATGTGCAATGTCAACAAGAAAAAAACGTAGTAAAGTTCGGCAGGACCGAACTTCTTATACTTTCCACCACGAGAAATGCATTCAAAATTCTTTGAGTCGATCGGGTCATTTATATGGGCTATGTAGGGTTGTTCATGCTAGAAAAAAAACAAATGTTTCAGAAAAGTCGGTTAAAAAATAATTACAACCGAAAACAAGCCAAACTTTGAACCACAAAATTTTTCATAAGTCAGCCTTGCAGAACCCTTTATAACAAATTACAGCCTCATCGGTAGGAAAATGAGGCTGCAGTTAAAGAAAAAGCCGAAAATGAGATGGTACCGCTCTATGGGAACTACTTCAAAAGGTATCCTGACGTTGACAAATTTTGGATGGAAGATTTTAGACGGCACAAGATTTTAATATATTAAATTAGAGCCAATTCGGTTAAAAACCTGTCCCAACCCCCCAAAATACCAAATAATGGGTATTCTAATATACCCGGAATCTTGGGCCAATATTGATCATTTTTGGTGCGGATATTTTCAACACAATAAAAATCTAAAATGCGCATGCGCTTCATGCCCAAGCTAGCCAAATGTACCCGGACACTTAAACAAATATTGACAATTTTTGGTGGACAGATTTTCAAAAAAATGAGAATCTAAAATTACAGCTAATTTGTTTAAAACGCTTTCCCAAGATCCCCAAAGTACCAAAATTTGGGTTGTAGCGTTATATAGGGGATTCCTTAAAAAATTAATCAATATTGATCATATTTAGTAGGAAAATTTGACAACCCATGATGATTCAAATTTAAGCCAATTCGATTAAAAAAACGTGTCAAAATCCAGAAACTACAGAATAATGGGAAAATTTGGGGGCCACCCGCAAACATGGACCAACGTTGATAATTTCTGGTGTGGACATTTTCTAACCAATGAGACTACAAAATATTGAATTTCTCCAAAATTGGTTGAAGCACGAGCTCAGGCTCCCCAAAATACCGATCTTTGAGGTGTAGCGTTTTATGGAGACTTCCCCCATAAGGTGTACCAATATTGATTTTTTAGTAGGAAGATTTAATATCATTCCACCACTCAAATTTACAAATTACAACCAATTACGTGGATACATATGCCCACAACCTTCAAAATACCAAATATTGGGGGTACCCATATATGGGGTCTACCCCGAAAGATGAGCACATATTGATAATTTTTCGTAGGCAGATCTGATAGCAAAAGTGAATTAATAATACCAAATTGCAGCTAATTCTTTTGGAAAAAATTGAACCCCCCAGTTATATCTTAAATATAGTAGCAATATATGTCACTGACAGATCTACATAGAATTTTTATGCCCATTAAGAATATATATATATATATATATATTAAAGTGTCTTCGATTTTGGTGGGTATTGCACAACTGAACATAATTGCAATTTTTATTTGTTTGGGTAAGACAACAACATTTGCGGGGTCAGCTATATATACGTTCTAATGTGATTACTTCAATGTGTTACAAACTGATCAACAAACTAAATATATTCTCCATAATATGGTGAAGGGTTTTAGCAAAAAGTAGCAAAAACTACCACAAAAATGCCAAACACCGAAATACACACTTTTACCCCCAGGAAGCTCTTATCGGTACGGCAGTGTGGTAAGTAACACAAGGAAAAAGGTCAAGAACATTTATACGTTGAAACAAAAACCAATGAAAGGAAAGTCATCAACGGCCAGCTAGCCAAACCAAGAGTCCGACTACCTTGCCAGTTAGTTACATCCATCCACCTACATTCTTGCATACTTCCATGCAGACCAGCACGCACGCACACAAATACACACATTCCTTAGCACTTTGGTGTTATCACTGACAGATGATATATCAAACCGATATGGGTGAGTATGCTGTTGACCTCAAATATGATGGAGTGTGGTGGCAAGTAAAAAAAAAGAAATTGAATTAAAAGGAAGACGGAAAACAAAAACCATTTAAGTTGAAGTAACAAAAAAAAAAAAAAAAAATAATAATAATAAAAAGAATAAATAAGAAAAAAAGATAGCCGGGCCGTACTTTAAATATCCTCCACAATGGGGAAAAGGTATAGCATTGAAACATTGGAATTGGAGTGATAGAGCTACATAAATGTTTTCCCAAAAAAATTGCAAAATTTTCTAAATAAACTCTATTGAGGTATGCCGAAGATGTTATTCAAAGGATTTTTTGGATATTCGAACTATAAATATCCGAAAAAGTACTAAAATGTACTAAAGTTGGTGGTAGCATGTGCGTGGATAAAGCTAAAAACTTGAAATTTGGAATGTGAAGTATGGTTGAGTAGTAAGGTGGATATTAGGTGGTGGTACGCGGGACGTTTTGCAAAGTACTTTGGTATGGATGTAATTTTGGAAATTCGTACTTATGTGTACTAAATTTAGTACAATTTGATTTTTGAGTGACCTGATAGAACAATAATCCTAAACTTTTGAATTAGTATCACTGGCTTCGATGTGCTTCTTCCACAAAAAAACTTTCGTTGATTTTGCTTATACTTCGAAGACCAACACTACGAATATTGATGGCCTCATGGTATTAGATCAGTGATTGTGACGACAATTCAAGCATTCAAGCACCCTTCACCACACTGTGGTACAGGGTATTATGTCTTTGTGCATATGTTTGTAACAGGCAAAAATAATCGAGATAGATCCATGGTTCCTTTTGAGAATATGCATAGAATCACTTTCTGAGTCGATTTATGCATGTCCGTGTGTCCGTCCGTCCGTCCATGTATTTTTGTTAACAAAGTACAGGTCGCATTTATGATCCGATTTGGATGAAATTTGGCACAGGTCACTTAATTGGCCCAAGGACGAACCCTATTGAAATTGGAGAAAATCGGTCCACGTTTAGGCATAGCTCCCATATAAGGGTACCCCAAAATTTTCGGTATTTTGAGGTTCTTGAGCGCGTTTTTTAACTGAATTCGCTGAAATTTGGTCCTTTGAGTTCTTATTGGGTAGCAAATCTCTCTACCAAAAATTAAAAAAATAAAGGTCAATTTTTTCGGATAGCCCCCATATAAGGGTACCCCCAAATTTTCGGTATTTTGAGGTTCTTGAGCGCGTTTTTTAACTGAATTCGCTGAAATTTGGTACATTGAGTTCTTATTGGGTAGCAAATCTCCCTACCAAAAATTAAAAATAAATGTCCATTTTTTCGGATAGCCCCCATATAAGGGTACCCCCAATTTTCGGTATTTTCGGGTTTTTGGGCTTGTTTTATAACTGAATTCTCTGAAATTTTGTACATTGGGTTCTTATTGGGTACCAAATTACTCCACTAAAAATTATAAATATAGGTCTAGTTTTTCTGGTAGTCCCCATATAAAGGTACCCCAAATTTTTGGTATTTTGGGGGTTCTGATCGTATTTTTCAACCAAATTGACTGTAATTTAGTACGTCGAGTTCTTATTAAGTAGCACATCTCTACACTATAAATATTGGTCAATTTTTTCTGGTAGCCCCCAGGTTTTGAGGTTCTTGAACCAATTTTTTTTCTGGCACAGGATATTATGTTTTTGTGCATATGTTTGTAACAGGCAGAAGGAAACGAGACTGACACATACGACTTCTGTTAGGATTCATTTGTTGAATATACTCAAAGTGGTGAAGGGTATCATATAGTCGGCCCCGTCCGACTTTACTACTTTCCTTACTGGTTTTAAATATTTCGATTCACTAGCTTTATTTAACGACCACCAATATACTACGTTTTGGTATAGATCCATTTAATGGTACTTCCAAATATTTTGTATTATTGGGATTAAAACACGCTGTAATTTCTAGTCTCCATATAACGGTTCCCCATTATTTCGTACTTTTGAGGGGTTTTAGACACCTTTTTAACGGAATCAGATGTCATTTTTGTGCCCTTGACCACACTGTGGTACAGGGTATTATGTTTTTGTGCATATGCTTGTAACAGGCAAAAGGAATCGAGATAGATCTTTATGTATAGAATCACATTCTGAGCCGATTTATGCATGTCCGTCTGTCCGTCCATGTATTTTTATGAGCAAAGTACAAGTCGCATTTATGGTCCGAATTGGATGAAATTTTGCCCATTGGTTATGCCCAAGGACGAATCCTATTGAAATCGGTTCAGATTTAAATATAGTTCCCATATATTTTTTCATCCGATTTTAGGTAAATGATGCACGAAAGTTCCTGAAAATCATTTGATTTGCACGATGTTTGGCATAGCGTACCAAATTAAGTTGACAATGATGTGTGATAAATTTCGGGAAAATCGGTTCAGATCTAGAAATAGCTCCCATATATAGTTTCTCCCGATTTTAGATAAATGGTGCACCAAAGTCCATGAAAATCATTACATTTGCACGAATTTGGCATAGCGTACTGAATTAAATGTAGAGTGACGTGTGATAAGTTTCGTGCAAATCGGTTCATATTTATATATAGGTCCCATGTATAGTTTCGCCCGAAGTTAGGTAAATGTTCCATCAAAGTCCTTGCAAATCTTTCGATTTTCACGAATTTTGGCATAGCGTACTAAATTAAGCCTTGAATGACGTGTGCTAAGTTTTGTGAAAATCGTTTCAGATTTAGATATAGCTCCCATATATAGTTTCGCCCGATTTTAGGTAAACGGTGCATCAAAGTCCCTGCAAATCTTTTTATTTGAACGAATTTTGGCATAGCGTATTAAATTAAGTCTAGAATGATGTGTGCTAAGTTTCGTGAAAATCGGTTCAGATTTAGATTACTCCCGTATATAGTTTCTTCCGATTTTAAGTAAGTTTTAAGATATAACTCCTATATATAGTTTCATCCGATTTTAGTTAAATAGTGGAGGAGGATATAGACCAATAATCCATTTTTGTACGCTATTTAGGTTTTATTATCATCTTACCTTAGAGTCATTTTTTAGTAGATAATCAAAAAAATATTATATGTTAAATTTTGTTTTCTTTTATATAATACAAATACTAATTTCATCAGACATTGCAATATTAACACTTTTAATCATATTTTGAATTAATAAAAAAATTTTCCCAGAAACACTACAATCCTAGGGTATCGCACAATCGTCCCAACCAACATTTGCAGGTAGGTAAACTCCATTAGTTAATTAAAGG
Source organism: Musca vetustissima (assembly GCF_032173495.1). Classification (NCBI taxonomy): domain Eukaryota; kingdom Metazoa; phylum Arthropoda; class Insecta; order Diptera; family Muscidae; genus Musca; species Musca vetustissima. The sequence continues at coordinate 81,129 of NW_026886956.1, forward strand.
GTAGAAAATTGACCTAATTTTTTTGCAAAAAAAAAGTGCTTAAGAAAAACGTTCACGTTTTTTCGATAAAAATTCAGTTTAATAAGACAAACCACAAAAAGATTTATAAATAATAAATACATTTTATTTCTCATGTCAATTATGTGGGAACGCCAAATTGAATTGATTACGGTAGGATGGAATTTGAGATGAACAAACAATAAGCTAAGGTGTAATGGTTCATATTAAATAAAATTGAGAAAAATTCCTCTTTGAATTTAAAGATTCATTGCAGAAATTTATTTTAAAGCTTTTTTAACAAAATTGTTTGTTTTTTGTTTTTATGCCTTCTTAGGGCGAAGGATCATTCATGTAAATGTTTTTATTAATTTCTCTTTCGAGATGAGTTACATGATCGGAGTTGCAATGAAAAGGAAAGCCAGAGAGATACTACATTCCCACCACTATGCGACGCGTTTCGCCGTTGGTTAAGCGGCTCATCAGGCATATTGGGCAATGTGGCTTACAAATGTCTTTACTTGATAAGTTGTATTTATGTCGACTATTGTTGCGAAATTGCATCTACGAATTAAATTCAACCGTGTCAAGGTTCGGACATTTGGCATCACACCAGAACATTCATTTTCAGAGCAGAATTTTCTTGTAGTGACAGACTTTTTTCCATACAGACTATAATATTTTTTTGATAGTGTAGGATTTTTAGGACATTCGAACTATACGTATCCGAAAATTACTAAATTTCGTAGCATGTGAATGGAGAGAGCTAAAAACTTGAAATTTGGAATGCCAATTAAGGTTGAGAAGTAGGGACGATAAAGGAGATGTTTTTTGAAAGCTTATACTCATGCATACCAAAAGTACAAAACTGTACTCAATTTGGTACAATTTGAATGTAAGGAAGCGAATGGGGCTAGAATTTTGAAATTTGAAATTAACATTAACGAAAAGTACTAAATCTTAATATGATTGGTACAATTTCGATTTGGCTGAACCGATACAGCTGTAATCTTGAAATTTGACATTTGGTTCATTGTTTGGGTGTAGACAGATACAGACAGCGTGTTGAGGATCTGGAAGGAGCATTTTGAAAAGCTTCTGGTATCAAATTGTGGCGGTGAAGAAGATACCCCAGAACCAACAAGAGATTATGGTATATAGTGTATACCACCAAGATGAGTTCATAAAAGCAATTATTCGGCTCAACAATAATAAAGCAGCAGGAGCAGATGGGTTACCAGCGTAACTATTCAAGGCAGGTGGTCCGATGCTGGTCAGGAGCATGCATCAGCTGATTAGTACAATTTGGCTAGATTAATGCATGCATGCCCAATGATTGGAACCTCAGCATCCTGTGTCCCGTGCACAAAAAAGGAGACAAGACGATATGTGCCAACTATACAGGAGTAAGTCTCCTCCCTATCGCATATAAAGTGCTAACCAGTGTGCTGTGCGAACGACTGAAGCCAATGGTCAATGAAATTATTGAACCAATGCGGCTTCAGACCTGGCAAATCCACTATAGAAGAGATTTTCACTCTGCGCAAACCCTAGAAAAGACCCACGAAAAACACATCGACACATATTACCTATTCATCCTGCTGGAAAAGGCCATACGAGACGCAAAGGTGAACAGAAATGGCACTCTGTACACCAAACAACACATGTTACTCGCCTACGCCGATGACATCGATATAACATCTACCTTTGAACAAATTAAGAAGGAGTCTGCTAAAGTGAGTCTGGCAGTAAACGGATAGAAGACCAAGCTGATCAACGCGCAAGACGTCCAGTAGACTCGGACCAACTGTGGATCTAGAGAACTACAGCTTCGAGGTAGTTAACGATTTTATATACCTTGGTACCGCCATAAATAAAACGGAGACGGATTGTGATGGCCAACAATGCTACTATGGTCAAAGTAAGGCCACCTTCCGCCAGACCAAACTCACACTTTACAAGACGCTGATACTACACGTGCTGTTATATGGATCTGAAGCATGGGTACTGGCGCAAGCAGATGAGGCAGCTCTTGGTGTGTTTAAAAGAAAAAAAATATCCGAAAGATCTATGGGCCGATCTGCGTCGACAGTGAAATGAATTTTTTTCACAGTAAATTTATGTTTGCAACAGCGAATTTTTTTTCATTTTGTACTACCGGCCACCCCCCCCCCCCCCCCCCCCCCAAAATTAAATCCAGTGTACGTTGCTGGTCAAAATGCATATAAAAGCCAACCTGCAGATAATTCCGGTAGAAGAGGAAGGCCAGCAATTAGATGAAAAGACCAAATAGAAAACAACATCTTGGAACGTGGTCTTTCAAATTGGAGGAGATGCGCACAAGACCGACGTTCTGTAAAAAGCCAGCTAAGTAAGTGCACAAAATGGTCCCAACTGTGGATTTGTGTGAATCAATAGAGCTGGAACGCTGAAATTTGGAAATAGGGTTACTGTTGGAGTGTTGGATTGGGGTATGGATTCTGAAATATGGAGTTAGGATCACTGTTGGGGTATGTAGAAAGTTTTGGAAATTCGTACTAAATGGTACCATAATTAGATTTTGGTGAATCGGTAGTGTTGGAATCTTGACATTTGATATTAGGATCACTGTAAGGGTGTTGGATTGGAATATGGTGGAATCGCACATTTAATTTCGCCCGATTCCATCTGCTTGGTCTTTCAAAGACGCTATGGCGTTTCTATCTACAGGATAGTGTATATATTAACATCTCTTGTATGTACCCAAAGTGGTGAAGGGTATCATATAGTCGGTCCATTTGGTCCTAAAACTTAACCAAATTAATGTTTGTTTATTTTTCCTTGTTAAATTAATTTGTTTTTTCCCATGGTCTTCATCCATAATTCATCTATTTCGAATATCCTGTATTTAATATTTTCGTTATGGCCCTTAATAATTATGTGGCTTTTCCATATAAGTGTTTTTATTACTTTTATCGGCCTTA